>NC_083462.1:28711361-28823861 GCF_030014155.1 Tachysurus vachellii | reverse complement strand
CCTTATGCAAAGGTGCGTGCAGTGGACGTTGATAAATCCCACAAATATATTTCTATTGCTCCGCTTGTACATGTCCATTCTCATTTGTATAAAGAAACGCCCCCAAATTGCCTTATACGGTAAACAACTTTTATTCAGAAAGTGCAGTATCCTGTTTGTGGCACTGGTTGTTGTGGAGAATGTGGTGCATATCAAAAGGTGTACAAAGATGAAACTTATCAACAGTGAATAAAACATGAATGAAAAATTTATTAGGCACTTTTACAAGTAGATAAACTTTTTGTGCTTTTTTTTTTTGGAAACAATACACATGTGCATGCTCAGTTAATAAATGATGCCGCTGGTCTTGACATATAGAGTCACAGTTGTAAATCCTTTTACAAAGTGAAGTGACGGCTAAGTATGGTGACCCATACTCAGAATTCGTTCTCTGCATTTAACCCACACACAGTAGTGAACACACACACCGTGAACACACACCCGGAGCAGTGGGCAGCCATTTTATGCTGCGGCACCCGGGGAGCAGTTTGGGGGGTTCAGTGCCTTTCTCAAGGCCGGCCCGAGACTCGAACCCAGAACCTTCGGGTTACGAGTCAGACTCTAACCATTAGACCACGATTGCCCCTAGACCACGACTGCCCCTAGACCACGACTGCCCCTAGACCACGACTGTGACGAATATGATACCACAGAACCTCTGCTTAGAAGTAGCTCTCTCCACCAAAAGTCAGTGAGTGTGCAATGAGGCCATTAATCAGAGACACAAACAAGAGGCTAAATATAATTCGGAACTCAGAGAGATCAACAGATCAAAGTTTTGAGTTTAGAGTTCATCAGACGAACACGTGGAAAATGTTTATTGCTTATTGGACCATTAAATGCTTATTGGACCATTTTCTTTAGGTGTTAGGCCATGGCAATAAAGTGCTACATTTGGTAGAATCCCAATACTGCTCATCACTGAGAAACCCTTGTAGAAGCACGGTGGTGGAAGCATCATACTGAGTATTATGTTGTACCTTCTTGTTGTTTCCTTAAATAATTCTCCCCTTTTTTCTTTTCATTGACTTTTTGGCCTACTATAGGCATTGCTGTGGTTGCGCCATATAAGGAGGTGAATATTTAAAAAAAAGGCACTCTATACAACAAATGGAGTATGATATACATGTAGGACCATAAACCTATTCACAGAGGCATAATGATGATGTCAAGACCTGTGTAATGAATGAATGTAAAACAAACCATGTAGTTGATGTAAATGTTTACTTGATTGAAAATTCTGCCAGAGTGCCTCCTAAGGTTGCTGAGTATCCAGAATAAGAACTAATGTGTACGGCCCCATCTGTCTCCCTCACCCTCTTCCTATCACTCTTTTTTTTTCCTCTGTGTCTCCTTCAGGCTGTAGTTTGCATTATCCATCAAGCACATACTGTATGTGACCTCATGGTCCATTGGGGCTGGGAAATATGTAGCAGGAATAGAACAGAATAGCTGGAACAAATAAATGAACCTATATCGTCTTCCAGGGATTACAGAGTTGATCCTACATACTGTACGCGGAAGTTCCAACTCGATTTATTTATGAACATGTATTTGATTGTAAAAATGTGTGCAGACCTGTATTGTATTTATTATTAAGTACTGATAAGTTTTTCAGCCATCAAAATCATTACCTGATATTAAGAACCAATCATTTTGCATGTTTGAAGTAACATCAGAAAAACAGCTATGAGCTGTTTCAGTTAGAGAAAAAGACCCTTTCTGTGGTTTCATCCTTTTTACATCACAAAAACCTGTCATTTCACACGGGGTGTGTAGACTTTTTATATCCAGCATCATTTTTTTTTCACGATGCACTGACAGTTTGCGGTTTGAAAATGTGCCATTACATACAAACTGACAGAAGACCACTAATAAATAATAAAGAAAGCATCACCAGAGACAGAGACAGAGACAGAAGGAAGAGGAAGTGGAGAAAATGCCTCAGGGTTAGAGACAAATGGATGTCTGACTAATTGCATTGTCTGGCTGGAAAAAAGTGCACATCATTAGTGTCCTTAAGTGTAATCGTCCTCAGCAGGGATCACAAGGCACTAACACCCTCTTTCTCTCTCTCTCTCTCTCTCTCTCTCTCTCTCTCTCTCTCTCTCTCACTCATACACTCTTACCCACAGAGAGAGAATTGCCAGTAACTAAATCATTTGTTCTTGCTCCTACTCTCTTTATTTTTTCATCCCCATCACCTCTTGTTGACTTTACTTCCCTCTCAGTTGTAATATCCTGGAGCACACCCATCTTACACTCATCTACGCTGACCACTCTCTGTCTCTCTCTCTCTCTATTTCATTTGTACTATCAGTCAACTATATAATGGTGTAATGAGCTGGTTCTGATTTATCAGCATCCCCCTAGTAAGTACTTAGTAACTAATGTGAGCCAGTGCTGTTGATCTCCAGAGCCTCCAGACAAACCTGTGAATGGGTCACCAGAAGCCACAATGAACTGTCAAGGTTGTATTTATAGCTAAACTAAAATGTTGCACAGCCCATATTATGGACTTAGTGCTTGTATAATAGTGCATGCGTAGTGATTTTTGTGTTTGCCCAAAACAACATCATGTTTCAGTTATCTACAATTCACGAGTGCTTTAGGTTGCATGATATCTCTCTTGGCCAGCATCTGTATTTAAGTCTAGCACAAATGTCTGGCACTTTGATAAGCTAAAATATTTGAATTCCTGGCTGTGTTATAGAATGATATTTGATTGCTATATAAAATTGCAGAATATAAATAAGCCATTATAAAATATAATATTCTATAAAAAAAAAAAAAAATCCATGCCTTCTGCTGCAGCTCCCTATAGAAATCATTGCATTTTACCCCTCTCTAAGCTTCCCACGTTCCGCTATTGTCAATAATAAACAGTCCAGCATGCTTCCTGGAGAACTCGGTCGTAAGCACTTTTAGTTTATCATGCATTATAATTTAGATGCTATTCAAAATTCTATTTTACAGGCTCCAAGCCAATTATTGTGGGTGGACTCCAGATGGCTAATTTAAGACAAAATTTGCAGAGATCGCAAATTAACATGATTATTCATGATAATCAACGTCCATATATTCACAGTATATTTAGCAGATAGATTTTTATTTTGAACATGTTCTACTTTACATTTGTTCATTATAATATCAGTCTAATCAGGGTTGGATTTTATGCTGCGTAATAAAACTCTGGAAACCTTAGAGATTGAACTGTTTTGGAGAAAAAAAGTTTGAAACCTGTAACAAAGTTAGCAACTATGGATATTGCTTTTTAAACATAACCCTTTCACATAATTACACCGATTTCTATCCTGCTTTAACATACAGGTATTTAAAGTTATGTAACAGCGGTTCCACTTTCAAAACATCACTAAGTGCCGTGTAGATGATTATGGCATAGAGGAGACTATGCAATTGTGTACCAAATAACAGCAATGTTGCTTTCAATGCTCACATTTCTGAATGTCAGGCTCCCTTTGAAATGGTCTAATTGCTGAGCTGCATCGTTTGTCTAATTTGCCTGCACTTCACCAAGGAAACAGGTTTTTTCGCAGCACAGCAAGACTGCCTCATCTTTCATTAGGAAGCGTTCTTAATTCTTTCACTTAACAGCTGTGAAGCCAAGCTTGGTTACATCAGTCTGATCAGATCCATCTCTGTCTGTAAAGCAGAAAATTATTATTACAGATAATTCCCCCTGATTTCATGCCTCGCATCTGGGTCAGGATTAAACCAGGAGACGCTCAGATGTGGAACAAAGCAAGCCACCGTCTTGCCGCTCTTAAGAAAATCTTTATCTCGGCTTAAAGAGCATGGAAGTTAAAAAGCAAGTAAGGGAGAATGTGTAGGAAACAGTGAGAGAGAGAGAGATAGAGAGAGAGAGATTGAGCCTTGAGTCCTTGCTACCAGTTTTGGGCTCGCAGGAGAGAAGGCAAGAGGAAATGATCTTTCTATTCATCCATTTATTAACATCTGTTATTGAAGGTGAAGTATGGTGGCACTTGTCTTAATGCAGGAAATTAGTAGTGCTGGAGGGATGTGTCAAAGGCACTCTTGAGTTAAAGTGCACAGCTCTGTTGGAAGCATATCCATTTTACAGGAACATAGCTGTGTTTTGTTGCTAATTTGCGACACAGCCATGTGCCTTCTGACAGCGAGGTGGAAAAGGCTCTACCTGTGACGTTTAATGAACAAGGCTGGAGAAGGGCTGGCTAATGCCTTTCAGAAATGAAGCTACAGTCTGCTAAATGCAGATTCAAGTACACACCAGCCTCCAGCTGTGTGTACACACACACACACACACACAAACATACAAACTATTCTCCCTGTGGCATTTACACACTCTTTTTTTTAGAAGGTAAAGTATTAATATCTGAGTGGGGAACTGACAGCACTAGAATGGCTGATAATGTGATTTACATGAGGAGAAAATGTCTGGAAGCTAGCAGATACTGTTCCAGACATACTCAATCCCACACACACACACACACACACAGTAAATACACATTTCCAGCCTTTATGCAAAATCCAACATGGTAAGTTCTACATTAAAAATGCCAGCGCTCAGCAGTCGCTCCACTGGACTCTGATGTACAGATACAGATAACCTTCATTCCTTCATTTTATCTCCCAGTTGTATATACATACACACTCTCATCTTTTTCTTTCTGTCTATCCTTCTTAGTTCCTCTCTCCCTAGCAGTAGAGCACTCCAACCCTCAGGATGCAAGGATTTTATTCTTGTTTCTAGCTGATTGAGGATTTCAGAGATGTGTCTAGTTTAAATCTAGTGTCTGAAGCCCCGGGTGCTTCCTTACATGGGCTCAACCCGTGTTCACAGAGGAAGAGAGCAAAAGTAACCTGCACAGATATTATAGCCTTTCTGCATTATCTTCTCTAAGGCTGTGTCTCAGAAAGTGCTAAGGCGAGATGCATGAGAGAGAGAGAGAGAGAGAGAGAGAGAGAGAGAGAGAGAGAGAGAGTGTGTGTGTGTGTGTGTGTGTTTGTGTGCATGTGTGTGTCTGTGTAGAGGGAGGGAAACACTATCGAAGGCCACTCCTGGCTACAAAAAGGAATAATAAGCATTCTAATAGGAACAGACAGAGAAAGATGAGGAGAGAGAGAATGTAAATATGTTGGAGCAGAATATGGACCTAAAAAGCTGTGGGGTTTAAGGGTGTTGGACTGCACTAATGTGGCTCAGGAAGGGTTGTGAAAGTAGGGAATAGCGAATGGTTGTGTTGAAAAATAGCAAAAATAGTGAACGGTTGTGTCAAAAGGGCAGATGTGCCACTGGGCTTTGTTCCTCTCTTTGTCCCTCATTCTCTCTCTTTATCTCTCTCGCTTGGCTTTTCCTCATGAGCCTGGCCAGTAAAAGCAAAACTGTGTTCAGTCTGTTGTTGATATTCTCCAAAGTAATAGGATCCTAGTAAATTTTTTCACAGAGCTTGTAGATCAGTTTAAGCAGTCAACAAACTGTGCTGTAGCATCTGACAGATGTTCTTACCTTGTAGCAACAATTTACAGTCTTTTGGCTTGATGCCTTTTACTTAGTCGTACAACAGGACGCGTAACGTCAGCCTCAAAGACGTACTTTTACATTTACATTTACATTTACAGCATTTGGCAGACGCCCTTATCCAGAGCGACGTACATAAGTGCTTAAATCTCTAACATTGAATACATTAATGCTGGCTCACTAAGTTACATACTTAAGATACCATGAGTTTAAAACATTTATTCAAAGTTACAATGAAAGTGTCAAAGGTGTTTTTTTGTTTGTTTTTTTTTTTTTTTAAAGTGCAAAAGATAATGAAGAAGTGCTAGTTGAAGTGTTTCCTGAATAAGTAGGTCTTCAACCGCCGCTTGAAAATAGCCAGTGACTCAGCTGTCCGGACCTCTAGGGGAAGTTCGTTCCACCACCTTGGTGCCAGTACAGAGAAGAGTCTTGTACTATACTTGCCTCTTACCCTGAGAGATGGTGGAACCAGTCGAGCAGTGCTGGTAGATCGGAGGGTGCGGGGTGCAGTGCGAGGAGTGATGAGGGCTTTGAGGTAAGAGGGAGCTGGTCCATTTTTGGCTAATGACCCATTTCTGGGCCATTTTTGCCTTCGTACTAAGGATCGTGTTCAAACGTCGGCTAATTTTTTAAGGCTGATATTCTAAAACCAGTCATCAAATGATTGTTTTTACATGTTAAGCAAAACCGACAATGTGCTTTTGAAATCAGGAATTCATATCCCTGTTGATTCATTTCTCTTCATTATTATGCTTGTTTTGCCAGCATGGATTCTTTGAGTCTTGACTATGCTTTCTCTTTTTCTCTCTAAGTATTTTCTACCTGTAATATGAAGGAATATATGTTAAGGTTTATGTGGTATGTGCGTTTATAACTTCATTTCATTCTTAATCTCATTCTTAGATTTTAATCATCCTGTTTATCTACAGTATATCTAGCCCAGCTATCTAGTTCAAACATTCAAAAATAAAAATGCTTTCTTCTTTTCTGTAACAGGAAAGCAGTACTACTGACATAATAATTAAAGTTATGACTTGAGCTCAGGTGGCCATGCAATAGCAAAGTGCATCATTTTTTTTCAACATCATATATTCAAATCTCTGCATTCTACAAAAAAAAAAAAAGAAAATGAATAAATGACATTGTTCTGGCAGTGCACTTTTGAATGAAACATAGTTTGTAATAAAACGTGTTTGACCAAAAGTCCTAGGTTAAAGAATTCAAAAATGGCTATCCATATACTGTACTGTATCTGTATTTATCATAAGGATAAACCTCTTTTTATTGATATAAGTTTGCATAAAGTTTTCTTAGGTATGTGCTTGTCAGGAAAACATGGCATGGATATACAGCATTTTAACCACATTTAGCTTAAAGGTGGGGTCTCCGCTGTTTGAAAGCCAATGTTGACATTTAAAATCACCAAAACAAACACGCCCCTAACCCAATTGGGTCCCATCCCTGTATTGATAGCTCCGCCCACACATACATACGTAGCCCAGGCAACTAATGGAAAGAAATGTGTCTTTATCATAGCTGAAGGGAAGAACAATACGATTGCAGATAAACAAACAAGCAAAAATGACACACAAGCATAATCATGCAAAGGACGGCATATATTAGTTCTGTGAAACAAAGCAAAACAGCGTTTAGCTCAGGAGTTATTGACTAGGGAAACTCGAATCTGTGAATATGCGGCCAACTCGGCGTCCCATCGCAGGCTTTCCTGCTCCTTCAGTTCTCTCCAGCGCTGGAAATCTGATCCTATATTAACACGGTCCTACTTCTTGCCTTATCATAAGCCTTTCTTCGCTTTCTTTCTTTGTTTTTATCCTCCACGTCAATGTTAAAACCGCTTTCTTCTAATGTCACACATGCGCACTGAACACTCTCTCCGCCCATATTGACAAGACCCGCCCCTTTCTGCTCATTGGCTACACGTTTGTTTTGATTTTTGTTTTGTTTGGTGGCCCAACGCAGTTTTCTGAAGCATTTCTCAAACAACGGAGACCCCACCTTTAATGTGTTATCTAAAGCCAGGATACAACTGAGCAGTTGAGGGTTATGGGTCTTGAAGGGGATAATTAAAGTCCAATACCTTAACCACCAATATTATTGTTCTACCACTGTCCGACTACTGTCCACCATTCAAAGTTTCAGGATTATTGTCATGTGCATAAACAGAGCTTTAAGCCTTTATACAGCTTATAGTGAAATTCTTATACTATACTATATGAACTCCTACCCAGACAAAGTACAACAATGTCTGTAGTCACAAAGTGTTATAGTGCAGTTATAGTACAAGGATATTTAGAGAACATGGTGCACGGTGCTTATAGTGGGTCGTGCTTGTGATGGTGTTATTGGTTAGAGTTCAGCAGGCTGATGGCCATTGAGAAGAAGCAATCACACAGCCTGCTGGGGCAGGATCTGATGCTGTCTGCTTGATGTAGCGTCTCAGTCTCATTAACTAACAGATTTGGATAACATTGAATATGGCATGTTTTTGTGATGTACATTTGTTTTACACTCTCAGTGTGAAATTACAAGGTATAAAAATAAAATGAAAAACAATCTAAAAAAAAAAACAAAAAAAACAATATAATACCCCAGTTGCATAAGTCTGCACACCTGTAAACTTAAAGCACCTTTTGCTTTTATTCCACCACTCAGTCTTTTAAAAGTCTACCAACGTAGCACAGCTTGACCTGGCAATATTTTAACACTCTTTCTTGCAGAAACATTCTAGAGCCATTAAATTTTAAGGGCATCTCCTGTGCATGACCTGCTTTAGGTCACACCACAGAGTCTTAATGGGATTCAGGTCTAGACTCTTTTTCAGTGTTTTGATTAAGTCATTGCTTTGTTGATTATGGTGTATGCTTTAGGTCATTGTCATACCGAAAGGTGAAATTCCTTTTAATCTTCAGCTTACTAGCAGACACCTGAAGATTGTGCACTAAAATTGTTTAGCTATTCATGATTCCCTGCATCTTGCTAAAATCCCTGTTTCTGGCTAAAAAAAGGTAGAAATAAAGCATGATGCTGCAACCATCACCACCACCATCACCATCTTCACCACCATCTGATCACCACTGATGGTAACACATTTTGCCACAAGTTGTAGGGGGATTTAGTTGAGCTTAGATTTTTGTTCACATAGACCTGACGTGAAGATTATGAGAGTTCGCTCAGATATTCCTGCTGCTCCTTTAATGCTGCTGTTGATCTTTTGGCAGTCTCCTTGGTCAGTTTTTGTCGTTATGGGTCATACATTTTGGAGGGATGTTCGGTTCTTGGTGATGTCATGTGGTGCTTCATTTTCTCTTTTTGTTGATGTCCTTCATGTGTTTCATGGTACATCCAATGTTTTGGGAGTTCTTTTATCTTTTATACCTGATCTCCTGATTTATATGTAAGCTCTTTGTGGACCAGGGTTTCAACATCCTGAGAAATCCTAGAAGATATAAAGAAAACCTTACAGAAACAGCTGATCTTTAATCGGGGTTAATCAGAATCATTGAATTGATGACAACTGTAAAATAAATAGTTTTGAACATGAAATTAAATGTGATTGGTTCATTGTGAACACAGCCACATCTCCAACATCCCTATTTCTCCCAAAAGTATTCGGATTGTTTTTCCTCTTAATTTCATATCAACACTGAGGTTGGAAAAAGTTCTGACATGATTTATCTTGCTTTAATTTCATGACATTAGAAACACTACCATTTTGAAAGGTCTGTGTAGATTTTATTTCTGATGAAAGTCTAAAGAATGTGATTATTGAATATTTGACACAATTGTCAGCATAGAATAACTATAAATTACATATGACTACGATGACATTTTATACTTGATCTCTTTTGATTTCCATTTCTATAAATGGTTTAAACAAAGGTGTTTGTAACATAAGCTCAGAACTGTAGAATGTTTTATATTTCTTTTCTGCCTGATGGGAAAACAAATGCAAGTTCAATTACTTTGTACTGTATTAGCCCCCTGGGACGTGAGATAAAAATTCATAAAAAAAACAACTTCCTCAGTGTAATGGCTGTAGGTGCAAATCTGAATTATGAGTACATATGTTCAACATTTATTTCAACACTGTATTCAACAACTGGCCTTAGGCTTCCTATATTACTATCTATTACTATACTGCTAGTAATCAGGGTTTCAGTATTGAGAAATAAGTCAATATTCATATCGTATATACGCTATTTGGTCAAATGTATGTGGATGTCATACTGTAAAATTACAATTTTTCTTAACTGGTTTAAGAGTTGTTCCAGCATGACAATGCCTCTATGCACAAAGTGAGCTTCATTAAGTGTGACGTTCACTAAGCCCTGACCTGAACACTTTTGGGATAAACTGGAATACGAACTGCACCCCAGACCTCCTCACCCAATTTCAGTGTCTGATCTCACTAATGCTCATGTAGCTGGATGAAAGGAGACCCGACCTATGCCTGTTTTTTTTAACAGTGACCTTACCTTGCATTTTGAATATATCTGCTTTGCTGTCATTAAAGTGCTGAAATTAATCGCACTTGTATCTGTTGCTACACTCTGTTCTTGACAGTAGACATCATATGTAGACATTTAGAGTGGAAGAATTTTATGTTCAGAGAATTTTTTCTTCTAAAGCATGAAGCTTGCAGGACAAATAAAGATCATGGTTATTAATGTGAATGTGCAGCGTTCCTTACTAACTGCCTGCTCAGGGTGACAGTTAGATTGGGCTGCTAGTTTCTATTTCTATTTTGGGAAATAACATGAACTAAATTCTTTAGCAAATATCAATGGCAGGTACAGACAGGAATAATAGTTGCTGGTACATCTTTATTTAAGAGTAATTAATGCGAAGATGTCAGTGGCAGACTTTACACACCATGCCTCCAGTACTGCCATTACTACTTTTAAAGGAAGCAACGCTAACACGAATACAAGCGAATACATTCGGACTAAATAGATAATGTGTTGTGAACAGATAAAAATAGGCCTACTAAATTGTTTTCGAAAGCTCGTACAAGCAGAAGCTTTTTACTTTCACATTATTTATGCTTGAGCCAAGTTCATTAAAATGATTTGAATAGGAGATGCACTATTCTGTTCAGGCTGGCACAAACAATACACAAAAGAAATAGCTTTTTTTTTTAATGGAGCTGCCACTCTATATAGACCACTCAGATTATATTCTGTATATCTCGGCTGAGGGCCTCCAAATAAAATAGTTTAATTTATTTTAGAGGGGGCACGGTGGCTTAGTGGTTAGCACGTTCGCCTCACACCTCCAAAGTCGGGGTTCGATTCCCACCTCCACCATGTGTGTGTGGAGTTTGCATGTTCTCCCCGTGCCTCGGGGTTTCCTCCGGGTACTCCGGTTTCCTCCCCTGGTCCAAAGACATGCATGGTAGGTTGATTGGTATCTCTGGAAAATTGTCCCTAGTGTGTGAGTGAATGAGTGTGTGAGTGTATGTGTGTGTGCCCTGCGATGGGTTGGCACTCCGTCCAGGGTGTATCCTGCCTTGATGCCCAATGACGCCTGAGATAGGCACAGGCTCCCCGTGACCCGAGGTAGTTCAGATAAGCGGTAGAAGATGAATGAATGAATGAATGAATTTAATTTAGAAAGAATCGACTTCATATATGTTCATAGTGCATGTTTTTTTTTGTTTGTAAATTAATTTCTTCTGCATTATTAAAATGTGTCTATTGTTGTAAGCTATATAATTAATGTAAACAACAGTTTGCTGACTTGGCATAGACATCACTGATTGAAAGATGGCCACCTTGCTTACTCAGCCACATTAGATAGAAAGGAACACAATGATTCTGTTTGACACTAATTATGAACTCGTGTGAAGTAACTGAGGTTGAGAAGTCTTATTTAGACCAGGCCAGTTTCTAATTTAAATATCAAATACACATAATTATCGTAATACCACCAGAAAAGGGCTGGGTGACAGCGCTCTAAACAAAATCCTGGGTTATTTTGTTTCACACTACTAATACTTTACCTGGGGTTAAATATGAATCCTGGCTATTCAATATCTGATGTTTCACACTGTACATCCATAAACCTTGGCTTAGCGCTTTGTGTTGTATGTTTCCTGTGTCAACAACAGGATTGGATAAATACAGTGCGTGACCACTTTAAATAACGGCTTGTCTAAGCCTCCTCAGATGCACAAAGAGAAGAAAACAAAGGGAAAAAAAGAAGGGAAAGAAAAAACAAATATAAACTTTTCAGCTACAGTTTACACAACATGCATGGTTTATGTGACTGTACAAAGTGCATGATATGAGGCACGAACAGTGTGGGGTTAACAAGTGCTAACCCTGCTTCAGAACAGGGTTACACAATGTCTGGTTAAAAATGTTTCTAACTCCACCTACAAGTGTGAGACGCTCCTCCCCAACCAGGGTTAAAAGCGGGGTTTAGAATGACGATATCCCAGGGATAAGCACAATGTGAAAAGCTCTAATCTCTATTTCCCAGATCACACCGCGGCCTAGAAACATGGCCACCACAGACTACAATGCCCAGTACATCACCAGCACAGTCGCAATCATCTGAGTTCTACCCATACACACTTGTTTCCAATCACAAACACACACCTCATATTCACACAAACTCTCAGTAAGACTGTTTGTGAAGTGTATGTTTACCTCACTTACCAAGCATGTTGTATCTTTCTGTTTATCTTGTCTTGTTTTTGGATTTTGCCTTTGCCTGTATCACTTTGTTTACTGATCGTCTGACTAGCTAATTCAAAATTCAAATTCAATTTATTTGTATAGCGCTTTTAACAATTCCCATTGTCTCAAAGCAGCTTTACAAAATTATGGAAACAGATGCGAGAGAGGGAACAAAAAGTTATAGAATACTAAGAAGTAATACTAATAAATAAATGAATATATACAAAGTTTAAAATTCATTCAAAAATAGTCAATAAAATATACTATATATCTATCCCTATCCCTAATGAGCAAGCCGGATTTGATGACGGCAAGTTAAAACTCCCTGAGTTTATATGAGGAATAAACCTTGAGAAGAACCAGACTCAGAAGTGAACCCATTGGGGTTCTTTATTTAGGTGACACCCTTATTTAGGTGACACTCTACAATAAACACTGGCTGACCATGCAGATCAATCTCTGGCAGGGTGACCACAGAGTGACGAGACTTAAACCAGGGGTAGAACATCAGGATTGTAGAAGTAGCTCCATAAGAAGAGACGATCATGCTAGGAACTCGGACCACAAGGAGCTCGGGAGTGGCATATATAGCTCGACAGAGAGAGAGAGAGAGAGAGAGAGAGAGAGAGAGAGAGAGAGAGAGAGAGAAGAAAATTGTTAGGTATGATTGTAGTCAGGTGATTGGCAATGTAAATTGTGTGCAAATTGCAAGGGACTCTGGCAAGACTAGCTATGACAGCATAACTAAAAGTCTAGAGCCAAAAGGTGACATACTGTAGACATGAGGGCTTCCTGGGATGTAAAGCGTCCCACCACTCCATAGTCTGCAAACCTGAGCAACTTGCGAGGATGGCAAACCGACAGCATCCAGACATTCCAGTTAACCAAACACTCTATGCCCATGAACCCTCCAGATCTGCTCCTTTACCCAAGAAAAGCTATTCATATAAAGCTAGACTAAACAAATGTGTTTTTAGCCTGGACTTAAACACAGAGACTGTGTCTGAGTCCCAAACACTAATTTAAAGTCTGTTCCATAACTGTGGGGCTCTGTAAGAAAAAGCTCTGCCCCCGGCTGTAGCCTTTTGTACTTGAGGTACTATCAAATAGCCTGCACCTTTTAATGAATTAGGTGTAAAGGGTTCATAAAAAAACCAAAAGATCTCTCAGGTACTGTGGCACAAAACCATTAAGTGCCTTATAGGTTAGTAATAGTGTTTTATAATCAATGCGAAACTTGACTGGGAGCCAATGAAATGTGGATAAGATAGGGGTGATGTGTTCATATCTTCTGGCTCTAGTTAGGACTCTAGCTGCTGTGTTCTGGAGATTGTTTATCCAGACAGTAAAGCATTACAATAATCCAACCTAGAGGTAACAAATATTAACTAGTGTTTTTGCATCATGTAATGACATCATATTTATCTTGGCAATATTTCCGAGATGAAAGAAGGCAACCCTTGAGATATTATTTATGTGAGCTTAAAATGAGAGACAGGTATCAATAATCACACCAAGGTCTTTAACTGCTGCACATTTTCCTTTTCAGTGGAGCTACAATATCTAGGGTATAGTGAAATGCTGACTATAAATGGTCAGTCACCTGATCAAGTTCTGTGGGGTCAGATGGCGATCATTCTGGGAGACTGTTGGTATATCTCTTTGCAGTAGCGGATGTAAATGTACGTTTAACACAGTGAAGTGGCAAATTGTAAATATCGTGTCCGCAATTTAAACTAAATGAGATAATGGTTAGAGTTTCTGATTGAGACACTGTGACTATATTTTCTATATTTAATCCGAGGGTTAGAACGAGATTAAGAGTGTGACCTCCATTATGAGCAGGTCCTATTACATTCTGGTTAACCCCTACTGAATCTAAGATGGAAACAACTGCTGTTCTTAAACAACTTATCAAAGAGTCCCCAACAATTACTGCTTTGTCTAAATAAACAACTAGGTATGAAATGAAATCTGTAAATTCAGAGGAATTCAGAATATGGTCCTGGAGTTCTGTAAATAACGATTAGAGGAACTGACTCAGTATAGTGATGGCCAGTTCGTGAACGAATCGTTCTTCTGAACCGGTTCTTTTTAGTGAACTGGATGAACCGGTTCACCAAATCGGACTGATTTGTTCTAAACAGTTCGTATCTTGAGTCAGCGCTGATCCACAAGTTACTAAAGTTTCTCACTTTCGGTCATGCCTGACAGTTGGTCCGACTCTAAATAAACTAATATCCCGGAGTATATGTAACTCCTGTACACTGAACTGAGACATGTTGTGCTGAGAGAGCTGTGAGCTCGAGCTGTTGATACTGCGCATGCGTGAATCACTGAACCGATACAGCAAATCATCAGTACACTGAACTGAGAACTTTTTGTTTCGGACGCGTCCGAGAACTGATGAGCTGTTGATACTGCACATGCTTGAATAACTGAACTGATACAGCGAATCATCAGTACACTGAACTGAGGACTGTTTGTTTCGGACGCGTCCGACATACTGAGAACCGATTAGCTATTGATACTGCGCATGCGTGAACCTTCAGAGCAAATTATATGCATAGTAACTAGTCATAGGTTATTAAACATTTTTATAAAAAAAAAAATCTGTTCACTCACTATATGTCAGTTAATTTTACTATTGACTGTTGTGCAGGTTAGTCTGTATTTTTATATGCCGCTTTTTGTAAGTTGATGAAGATTAGTTTATTAACTTTATATCTTTAAGACACGTAAAACATCCACGTTTACACATCAAGGCCTGTACTGGGTGTTTTAGTTGCAAAACTTAAATGTAAGAAACGTATTCAACTAAAGTTATGATTACAAAGAACTTTTCGAATGTGTTAAATTGATTGTATTAATTCTGCCGGCAGCGGCGGGATGAAGGAATTTGCGTCATTACATCATTGTGAATGACGTCATTACGTCAGGACGTAAAAGAACTGGTGAACTGGATTTTTGAACTGGTTCATTAAATCGAACTGTCTGAAAGAACCGGTTCATGGAAAAGAACCGAACTTCCCATCACTAACTCAGTAGACTTATTTCTGTGGCTACATATATGTTAGTATAAAGTACTTCGAATGAGTTAAACGCATGTCTAGATTCTTGCTTGATGCCTAGCTTGTCATCATGAATAAATACTATAAGACTATCTGCCTTGGCCCCATTAATAATTTCTGTTTCACATTTTAGAAGTGTCTTTTTTTAATAAATTTAGCTTACAATGCCACTGCATTACATTGCTAGTGTATGTGCATGCATATTATATGTAATCCACATGGTTGCCTGAGCTCTAAATTTGTATCCCAGCCTTCATCTAGTCACTGGACAGATTATCTGCCAACGCAGCCCCCCCTTTAATCTGTCATTGCTGGTACACCATAATATATCATTACCAAATAGAGCACATTTATAGATCATAAACAAATATATCTCCTTCTCCCACCCACCCGCCCATTTCACCAGATCCATCATTCTCCTGACACTTTAACTACAGCCATAAATGAGCTGTATAATTACTTTCAGAATTAACGATACATGTTAGATATTTATTATAGACTCACTGAGGTCTGCTGGACAAACTGTAGTTCAGCAGCCTGTAAATTGGGCCTCAGTGTTTGCAGTATTCTTCTTTCACCTCCAAATCAATATAGAGCTTTGGGTGTAAGAGTACTCTAGAAAAAAAAAAAAACTCATCAGGAGTGACTTAAGGGCTGAGAAACAATGTGCTTCCTCAGGTTTAATGAGAAAGTGATGAAATATGATTGACTTGATAACAAGTCTTCAGTGAGTAAACATATTAAACATAATCGTAATAACATTACAGTACGTGTGTGTGTATGTGTGTGCATGTGTGTGTGTGTGTGAGAGAGAGAGAGAGAAATAAAGTGAGAAATATTTTGGAACAAGCAAAGACAACTCTCTCTTTCTCTCACTCTTTCTTATTCTATCTCTTTCTCATTCTCTCTCTCTCGATGTGCATGTGTGTGTTTTAATGACAGCCTAATAGCAGCCTAATGGCAGCCTAATAACAGCCTAACGAAGTTTAATGAGATACTATTGCAGCCACACTGGTAGAGCCATGATGTTCATAACTGAATTCCTCAGGGAACAATTAGAAATGGACAGTTTTTTTAACCGGAACAGAACATGCAGCAGACGTAATCTTGTTTAGGACCCTATGAGAATGCAATTTGGTCTCGATATTCGACTTGTACAGTAAATAGAGGCCAAGAGATTTTTTTTTCTGTAAGACCGTACACTAGAAGCAGGTGTATGTGCGAAGACCCTTTCTCCTTTCTCCTTCACGTTGTACCTGCTTGTTGGGTTAATGAAGGGCTTTGCAAGAATCATACAGAAAAGAGGCAGGATGAGTGAAAACACAAGAAGGATGGAATGTCTGATACAAAAGCATAACAGTAAATAAGTAAAATAAAGTTATTTAACACTGTGAAAGCTTTACAACAGGACTGTCATCACGCAGCCTACAAACATGGCTGCTATGGACTACACTTCCGTTCTCACGTTCACAGTCTGTGGACTTCATGCACATCACATCTCACTAGGGATAGATGTTAGAGATATATAGTAACTTAATTTTAAACTTTACATTTTTTATTCTGTTTCTATGTTCATGTAAAGCTGTTTTGAGTCAATGGGAATTGTTAAAAGTGCTATACAAATAAATTGAATTGGATTTAATCGAATCCCACTCACATCTCCACCTCTATAAAGAACCTTCAAGTTTAAGTTTCAAGTCTAAGTTTCAAGTTTGTGAACTCTAAGCCTTTTGTTCTTGTTCTCACTATTCTGGATTTTCTTTATTCCCCTGTTTCCCGAGGTTAGATTTTGCCTCATCTGTATAGTTTTTCTCAGTGCCTGATTCACTGGCTGAATTAGAAGTCTTTATATACAGTATAATAAAATGAAATGAATATTTAATGTGATCACCATTTCATTTTATAGTTGCATTAGTTCTCTTTTAGGACATTTAAAGCTGCTCATCACCCTAAGAACCAGAGGTGAACCAGACTTTTGACCACTGACAATTGTTTGACATTTCTAATGCATTTATCGTGTGTGTGAGTGTGTGTGTGTTTTCCCTCTAAAGATTGCATATAGCCATCAACCATCAGCACAGCACTAGATGATCTCTGACCTTGTACATTTACAAACATAAAAGAAACAAAAGATGACATCCTAAATGCTGCAGAAAGTTACAAAGGTGTGTGCATCCTGCCATTATCCTACAGTCTGTGTTTAAACAGTCAGCAGAGATAAGACAGATAAGACAGTCTGTATATTTCCTCCCATAACCTGTGTGTCATGAGCATCTGCTGAATGGTGGTCACAAACAGAGGCCCTCACTCTACCTGGCTGACTGTTATTCATTTAACCACTGCTGCCTCAGACATTTAATCAGTGTTTCATTACCACATTCTGTAGTGCTGTAATAGGTAGAAACATAACATACGCTGCCAGTCTTTGTATGATTGAATTGGGTTTATAAATATGTGCAGTCTGTTTCATTAGCCCATACTGCTAGGCTGCCCTGGTCCCATTAGCACAGCCTGGCATGGAATAATAGAGCAAATATTCCAGCCATTAGAGTGATCTTTTTGAACAGCGCTCAAGAACCATTCATGAAGAAATTTACAATGTTAGCTAACTAAAGCATGTGGTTCATTCAAACCAACAAGAGCATCAATCTATACTGAAAAAAGGGATTATTTAGAGCTTTAAAATCAAGGAAAAATATTCAAACCAGTTAGAAATGAACTTATCCTCTGTAGACCCAGTGTTTCTACAGAGTGCTTTCTGTCACTAGAGCTTTGTTTAAAATACGTTTTATAATTTAAGACATCGCTCAAAAATAATCGTCCATGCACCTAAAGTGGTCTTATAGAATCTTGATGTAAAAGAGGAAGACAACCTGGCGTCTGAGGCCTTTCGAGATGCTGAGAATGTCAACGGCATTAGGGCCTTGTTATCCGTCTCAGCCTTAACACAATCACGTGAAGCACTGAGGCCAAACGGAGACAAAAGCTCATTAGGATACGAAGAGAAGTATACAGCCACTACTCTTTTTCATGTCTGAGGCCACTCAGTCTACAGGATAAATGAAAGACTGCAGAAGGATTGCTGCATCTGTAAGACATTACAAAAGTGCTGCTTGTCCTTGTCTGCTGTCACAGAAAACCCTTGCCAAACATTGTTTTTTTTCTTTTTCTCCTTCTGAAAATCTCTGGCTCTTTGATATCCATATCTTTAACTTTGCACACATGAAGGGAATGTACAAGAAGTGCAGAGTTATGCTTCTTTTTAACGGCACAAACTGGGCAGAATAAAGATAAAACGTATTCTGGACTTATAAACACTGATTCGGAGGGAAAGGAATTGGGGTTGATTGTGTGCACTGAAAGTGCAGTCTTTGGTGGGGTAGAGCAAAGATTTTCTCCTTATTATTACAGCTGTTTTTAATTCGTAATAATATTATTCCTAAGACAGTTGGAAGAAGGGAAGGAGAGGAAGAGGGAGGGGGAGAAGGAGTGGAAGACAATTTTGTTTGTGTACATATGTGTAGGTCTGGAGATAATTTGTATAGTCTAGTAAAATAGTTCGAAATATAAAGGATTTGTACAATACATAGGTATAGAGAGAGAGAGAGAGAGAGAGAGAGAGAGAGAGAGAGAGAGAAATTGTGTAGGTGAGATGATTCGTTCCATTGGGGGAGAGAAGATTTATCAGGATTCTGCTCATATTCAGCAAACAATCCTGTCCCAAATTATAGCTAACACTGGCGTTTGTCTACATATCACAGAGTGATTGACAGGTTCTGTCGATGGGACGAGTGTTTGAGGGTGGGGCATGGTTGTGCTTATGTTCGGATGTGTCTTAGATTTAAAGCTAGTTGCATGTTGAGCGTACGAGAAATACTAAGTGAATTTTCTCAGAGAATTTTCTCAAAAATTTGCACATTCATTCTATTCTGTTGATAATGAGGAACACCATGTTAGACAGTTACCTGCTGAATGACTGGACTGATGCTTGCTATAGGCTGCTCTGTGTGTATTTGATGGCATGCGGTGGTTTAGAAGCTAATGCATACAGGTTTCTCTCTTTTACTCTAATCCTTCGTCTTTTTCGGCTGTTTTGCTTGTCGTATGTTTTGAAGGAGTACCTTTTCCCATAGCATAATCATATACACCGCACCAGAGGAAATGCAGCAGGCCAAAGGGGTATGACAACTTCAGGTAATTTTTTTTTTAATAAATTTTGGCTCATGTACCTCTGCTGCATAGCTCATGTATCCTTGCTGCGTGCTGGCTTATCTAATAATAAGCAGGCATAAAAGAGTGCTTTGGTCCTATAACAAGTGTGAGTGTGTGTTTGTGTGTGTGTGTGTGTGTGTGTGTGTGTGCGTGAGTGTGTGGTCCTACCCCTAGGGAGACAATCTCTCCCCTGGAAATGAAAAATACTCGAAATGTGCTTTATTGCCATCATCCCTGCTCCCCTCAGCACTTGAATCTAATGCATTTCCATCGAGCACAGCAATAATTTACCACATACACCCCCCTCCTAGCCTGTTTTGTGTTTTCTTTTGCAAAGGAAGTACAATAAAAATAATAATAAAAAAACATTCTTGGACGAATCTTTATAACAAGTCTTAATCAGTTTCCCCTTTTACTGTACCTACATTAAAGAACAAACATATCAGTACCTTTTACGTCCCTTGTGTATAAGCCTGAAAACAGGAAATTTTACAATATACTGTATATAGAATATACTGTTAAAGGGTGTGTACAGTATGGATTGTCTGCATTTATTAATATTAATAGTCAACTCAATAATTGAAATCAGAATGAAATGATTCCAAGTGTACGTCACTTTGCATTACAAATATGCTAAGGAATGTTTCTAAATAAATACTTAAGGATGACCCTGTGTAAAGAACCCAGTGTTCACACTCAGTGTCAGTGATTTAGGCTGAGTTTTATGATGACTGACAAAGACAAACGCTGCCTGTCTGGTACGAGCAGTCAGCAGGGATCCTGTGAAGCTGGCGTGTGGCTGAGTAGTTTTTTCCTATGGGTGATATACACTAATACCAGATATAAAAACAAAAACTGCACGCTTTGCGGCCCGGTGACACAGCTGAACCTGAGCCCTAATGCCCACTGAAGCAACCTAGCCCCAAATAAGAAATATTGACCAGTTGAGTGCTGTGGGATGGGGTGTGTGGTGTAAGACTCAGACAAACTGTATGAGGGAGAAATATTGAGTTTGTTTCCCCAGATTACCTGTCAGGTTAGTCTGCAGCATTTCTCTCCTCCGCTCTGTGGCATTACATTATGTTCCTACCGAGCACCCATCAAGTGCCTGACAACCCAATCTCTCCCAAAAGAAAACAAACAATAAAAGCCCCAGAGGAAAAATGCTTTTCAGAGACCCCATTCAAAGAGAGCGGTGAACTAAACAACATGACTAAAGCCCTTTACCTGGACTTGGGGTCAGCCATTTGATTTGTCTTTATGGAACTCATTCTCGGGTTTCATACTTGCGTGCCTCTCTTTCCCCCTTTCTGCCTGCTCTTGTAAAAGTTAAAAGGCCAGTAGGTGTGAAGGAAAAGGTACTTCATGCTGTAAATATATCCACAAACACTTTACAGCAGTGCTCTGGCTGGATGCCCTTCTGACTTAGTCAGGTACAGGAGTAGATAAACCCTATTTAGCTCTATGTAGGACCTTGTGATACAGCATCCTTATTTGTCATCAATTCTCCAAATGATTTCATTGTTGTAAGACCTCTTCTGCTGTTTTAAACATTGAGAAATAGTCCCCCGTAAGATTGTTGTCATGTGCGGGATAAAACGGGACCCAAATGCAGGATAGGAAAACGGACCAGGGTTTTATTAACTAAACAGACACTAAACAGGACAAAGACGAAGACAACAATGGACAACACAGTAGATTCCGCGCTGCACAAGGCAACGTGGCACGGTTAAATAGAGAGGTAATTACAATAGGAAACAGGTGTGTGGAAACAGGAGGAGCGGACAAAGGCGGGGCAGACACGTGACAAGGAACATAACAAATGCACATGGCCAGAGTCCGGGCTGAGTCCTGACAATTGTAGCCTCATGTGTAATCTAGTGAATGTGTGAATGCATGTATTCATGATGCCCTGCAATGTACTGCTGTCCCATCTATAGTATGTTCCTGCCCAGTGTTCTTGCCCAGTATTCTACCATGTCTCTAGCAGGAACAATTGGTAAATGAAGATGAATAAATGAATGAATGAATAAATGAATGAATGAATGAATGAATGAATGAATGAATGAATGAATGCCCATTAATCAGCTAAACCCCTGGAATCAACGTCAGATCATGTGGTTTTAAGTAAAAAAACCAACCTCTTCAAACCTGGCGAAAAAAGTGAAAGTCTGTTCCACTAGCAGCAGTAACAGAGAAAATGTGAACAGCACATAAAAAGAATCTGAATCTTTTGCAATGTATGCATCTTAAGCAAAAATGAACATCCATCTGCAAACCATAAGTCATCCTTTGATTGATATGGTTCTTCTAATTCTACTCCTGTTCTCATACTAAGACTTGCAGAACTTCTTGGCCTCAGTATAAAGATAATGCCAGACCTGGGAACCTTTCTTTGTGACTATGATTTGGAACATTTACTTAATGGCTTATCCGTCTTATGGAGAGAGTAACCTAAGACGTTTGAATTTAGATTCCACCAAATCATAGCACACTTTTTTTTAGCAAACACTGGAACTTATGCTGATGGATGTCTGGTCTGTATGACATCCATACACTGATACAGCTAGCTAGCAAACTGTTGGTAAGGTAGCTGATAGATTAAGTTTTATTAGTTAAAATGGCACAATTTTATTTGGTTGTTCATGTTGTGACAATTTCATTGAATGTATGCGTTCATTATATAATTATACACTTAGCAAGTCCATAAGGAACCCATCAGATTTTATGTTTTCAGTTCACAAGGTACAGTAGAACCCCGTTAAACATTTATATATCTATAAAACATCTAAAGAATACTTTCATTGTATGACTTTTTACTTTTAGTGTATGCTTCAGATCCCAAAATGTGTTCAGTAATTTCGGTGTGTTAGCTAGCTAATGTCCGGTTAATTTTACTTTTATTTATTTTATTTTTTTTTAAAGCGACCAACCAAACCCATGATGAATAATTAAACAATTGTTTCTGTACAATATTTGTGAATACCTGACCATCACACTCATTATTTTGTCCCCTTTGCTGTTATAATAACCTCCTCTTTTTTTATAGTGTGAGATGTTGGAGCATGTTTGTGGAGCATGTTTGTGGGG
Source organism: Tachysurus vachellii (assembly GCF_030014155.1). Classification (NCBI taxonomy): domain Eukaryota; kingdom Metazoa; phylum Chordata; class Actinopteri; order Siluriformes; family Bagridae; genus Tachysurus; species Tachysurus vachellii. The sequence continues at coordinate 28,801,224 of NC_083462.1, read as the reverse complement.
TTTTGAGTTCGTTCAGCTACATGAACATTAGTGAGATCAGACACTGATGTTGGGTGAGGAGTTCTGGGAAGCAGTCATGGTTCCAGGTCAATCTGAAGGTGTCCAGTCGGCTTAAGTTAGAGTCAGGGCTCTGTGCAGGACACTGTGTGTTGCCCCCTTTCCACGAGAAAGAATCGGGTGCTGGTTCGAAGTTGGTCCCACTATCGAGCCTTCTAAGAACCGGTTTGCCTTTCCATGGGCTAGAGAGCCCTCACAGTGCCAAGTCTTACGTCACTGTATACAACGTTATTACTGTACTGTTAATGCTCATGGCTTTGCGAACCTACATTGGCATCCAAACGCAGCGAATCCTGATTTAAAATGACTTAAAAATGACGCTAACAACGTTCTCTTTTGTCTTGTTGGTCACAGTAACCCCGTCTCCAGCCCCTGACGCAAGCGGTTCTTAAGTCTATACTAACAATGTTTTGGTGCTTAAGAACCACTTTTCCTGGTTCAGAGCCAGTGATTTGGGTGTCAAAAAAGAAAGAACTGATTTTAAATTAGGCTCTAGCTCTGAACCAGCACTCAAACTGCCTTGGTGGAAAAGGGGCAATGTGAAGTTCTTTCACTGCAACATTGGCAAATGAAACATACAATTGTACAAACCTCTGACCATATAATGTACCAAAATATTGAACTATATGAAAGTCATAATAATTTACTTAATAACTTGAATTATAAAGGCTTTTAATGCATGGATTTAGTTTTTGAAGACAAAATATTACTAAAAGGATACTGAAAATACTGACCCCTAACACATTGTACACTAAAGCATCCACAAAGTATAACAGCTGTCCTTCATGGAGCTCAGAAGGCATGTCAAGTATCTGAGAAATATGAAGTCAGGTAGTTAATACATAACAAGAGAAGGATGAACAGTGGGAGCAGATCTATTCATCATCTCGCTAAGACTTAATTAATATTTCAGGCTTAAGCTAAGCATAAAAGCTCTGCCTTCACAATTATGTGCCCAGCACACTCACACTGACTTGAGGGGAAGAAGAAATAGTGTCCTTCAGAGACCAATAAGCAAAGAGGACAGCAAGAGTCAACCATTTATGCTCAAATACATTCCCTATGATTAGAGACAAGCACACATTACAAGACTTTCAAACTCGGAGAATCGCTGATTCTACATGAAACTCACACTACGTGACTTTAATTACTTTCGATTAGTTGATTGATGAACGTAGGGCTGTGCAAACTACACAAGCAATCACAGATGGTGCTCCCACACTACATAAACTCTCACCCTGTAAGAAGTGTATCAGATCCCCAAATCCCAATTTCACATGAAAAAATCTTTTGATTTTGTGGCTTTGTCACTATTTTACTCAGAAGCAGGAGAATGTTGATTAAATATGTGGTGATTGCAAGGATTATCTGCTCTGTAAAGAGAACTAGGGGTATAGTTAAAATCACAGCTATTTTTACACTGCGCACCATAAGTCTTCATGTCACATTAGTTATGATTTTGCTGTTCCTAACAACTATGTGGATGTGTTATGCCAAATAAGTTGTGTAATAGAAGCAATGTGACCAGATACAATGATATACTGTAATAGGCATGACAGCAAGCCTAGGCATTTTGTTTTCCAGTAATATTTTAAGGTAATGTAAGGTAAGGGACATTACTGTCATTGTGTACAATGCAACAAAATATAGTTAGGCAACTCCCAGACAGCCCTGCGATGGGTTGGCACTCCGTCCAGGGTGTATCCTGCCTTGATGCCCGATGACGCCAGAGATAGGCACAGGCTCCCCGTGACCCGAGGTAGTTCGGATAAGCGGTAGAAAATGAATGAATGAATGAACTCCCAGACAGCCGCTAGGACATTAAATATAACACACTAAAAGTACACTGTTAAATATATACAAGATTGCACATAAGTGTAATGCCTTGATTATTCAAATGTATATTGAGGTGCAGTGGCTTGGTGGTTAGTATGCTTGCGTCACACTTCCAGGGTTTTGCGTGTTCTCCCTGTGCCTAGTAGGTTTTCTCTGGGTTCAAAGATGTGTTGTAGGCTGATTGGTGTCACTAAATTGTCCATAGCTCATTTGTGTGTGCTTGTGACCTCTGATGGACTGGAATCCTTTCCAGGGTGTACCCTGCCTTGTGCCCTGTGACTCCTGGGTTAGGCTTCATATTCCCCAAGACCCAATAGGGTAAGCGGTGTTGAGAATGGATTTGTATTTAGGTGTATACAGAATATTGCACGTTGAAATGTATATATTGCACATAGTATAAAACCAATAGAGATATATTGCTCATTTTATAAAGTGAACTGTAGTGTGTACAAAGTGTACTATAGGGAATTTAGCAGCAAACAGTAAGCATACTGTAGTTAGTTATTTAGATTTCCTCTTGGACTCTGATTGGACTTGTTCTTGCTTCTAGTTGCAGAGTGGTTTAGCCTACACAATTAATCACCAAGAATATACATGCTTGAAAATATGGAAGCCTTTGCGGTTGCTTGCAGACAAAAAAAATCACATGACTATACTATGCACAGTACATGAGCATTTGTTACGGTCCCATGGAGTAGCAGAAGTAGCCACAGTGCCCCAAAATGAGTCAGTGAGAGGGAAATCAGGCCTGTAATCATATTGTGTGCTCTAGGCCTAATTTCCCTAGACTCTGTGGGTGTTCTCTGGAAGAGTGACCTTGAAGCTGAAGAACCTGAATTACACAGTGCAAAACTATTCATCAGATGCAGGTAGATGAAGGTCAGACTCTACAAGATATGCACAGATGTGAACCGAGTATGTGACAGATGTCAGCTAGCATTGCTTACACTCATAGATACACATTTTTTTGGTCATTGTCTATGTTTAGAAGTTTTCTAACATTGTTACATATATAGTGTCTAGGAAATTAATTGAACCATATCTTGTGGTGGCTTTGTTTCAGTGTCACACCTCCCACACTGTCAAGATAATTGCATTTGTTAACCAGATGTCTAATTAAAATGGTTAAAATGGTTAAAATGGAAATCTTCAAGACAACATTATCACACCGTTCATGTCCATAATCATATGAAGCTTGCAAACCAAACTTGCAATTAAATGTTCATTTAAATCAAACTTTTTCATAAATATCCGTTATCGTTTTGTACTATTTGTGTTTTGTGATTTCATTACACATCACTGAGCAACACATAATTTAATGCATTCCTCGTCATATTATTAAAATCCCTTATGGCACTAGAATGGTTAGTGTTTACTAAAGATTAAAAGTTTAAACAGTGCACAGTAAATAAGGTGTACTGCTATTTACACATTGTCTTATGAGTGCTATTTCTGTGCCATCTTGTCTTGGGTGTATTATTTCCACAAACGTAGCTGTGGTGTTTGTGTGTGAATATTTTATTGGGGGGAAAAACAATAAACAGAGCTTTAGCTGGAAAATAACATCAAAAAAGTAGAGAGGGCATATGACCACAGAAGAGAGCAGAGTAATAATGAGAAATAAGGAAGGCAAAGCTGACAAGGTCTGGTACAATAATGATCTGGAACTCAGTTCACATCAGTGTATGAAGCCAATAAAAGCAGGAGACATCTTGAGAAATCTCCCAGGATCTTACACACCTGGTTCTTCCTCTTTTAGGGGTTGCTATGGCAACTCTTTCTACCAACAATGTGAAAAGTTCCAGGAGTTTGGAAGGCCATGGTAAGAAGAGGAGAGTGAAAGGCAGGGAGGTGACTCACTCACTCACTCACTCACACTCATTTTCTACCGCTTATCCGAACTACCTCGGGTCACGGGGATCTCAGGCGTCATTGGGCATCAAGGCAGGATACACCCTGGATGGCAGGGCACACACACTCTCTCATTCACTCACACAATAACACACTATGGATGGCTTAGAGGTTAGCACGTTCGCCTCGCACCTCCAGGGTCGGGGTTCGATTCCTGCCTCTGCCTTGTGTGTGTGAGTGAATGAGAGTGTGTGTGTGTGTGCCCTGCGATGGGTTGGCACTCCGTCCAGGGTGTATCCTGCCTTGATGCCCGATGACGCCTGAGATACGCACAGGCTCCCCGTGACCCGAGGTAGTTCGGATAAGCGGTAGAAAATGAGTGAATGAATGAATTTTTCAACCAAAATGAATTGTTAGAGACATTTTTGTATGTCAGGAAAGAAGGTAACACTTTTCAGAGAAAATGCTGGCTGTCAGAGATTACCTGCAAAAACAGAAGCAAATGTGACAGTCAAAGTCTGTGGAAAAACTGTCAGTTTCTTGAAGATGCTTAGAAAATCCTACCAGCAAATTTTCTCATAGAACTACTCAAAATGCAAAATGTATCAGATTACTGGGGTGTTAAAAATAAAGTGTCAAGTCATATACAGTATTGACTTGGTTTAGTTTATTGATGCTTACTTCTGTTTATTTACTTATGTTTTCATTTGCTACTAATATTTAATTGCATTTATTTTGTAGTTTAATCAAAAAAATTATTCATCTTTATTCTATAGTATTTTTGCCTAAGACTCTATACATTGTTTACATCCTTTTATATAAAACCCTACATCTAAGGCATTGTTCGACTTTTGGACACTTGTATAGTGAAGCATGGTGGTGGGAGGATCATAGGATCATGATGTGATTTTCTGCAACAGGTGAACATGTAGAGACACTGTTGAGGAAAGCCTGAAGTAGAATGTACATGACCGTAGACATGACAACTACCTGAAACCTTCGTTGAGCAGAGCTGGAGAGTTGGCATAAAAAAAAAAAAAAATTGGAACAAGACACATGGAATTGGGAGACTTCATGCTTTTGTCTCAGGGGGCACGGTGGTTTAGTGGTTAGCACGTTCGCCTCACACCTCCAGGGTTGGGGGTTCGATTCCCGCCTCCGCCTTGTGTGTGTGGAGTTTGCATGTTCTCCCCGTGCCTCGGGGGTTTCCTCCGGGTACTCCGGTTTCCTCCCCCGGTCCAAAGACATGCATGGTAGGTTGATTGGCATCTCTGGAAAATTGTCTGTAGTGTGTGATTGCGTGAGTGAATGAGAGTGTGTGTGTGTGCACTGCGATGGGTTGGCACTCCGTCCAGGGTGTATCCTGCCTTGATGCCCGATGACGCCTGAGATAGGCACAGGCTCCCCGTGACCCGAGGTAGTTCGGATAAGCGGTAGAAGATGAATGAAAATGAATGAATGAATATTTTTGAATACACAATCCAGTATGTTACAGATCTACATACATCAGTACTGGTGATTTAGGTAATAATATTTGAGTGTAGTATACACAGTTTCCAGAGACAAAGGTCAGATGAGTGTGTTTCATCAGCTGTGCAAACAAAGTGCTTTGAATATACAACACACTTTTCCTCTATATTTCTGGAATTAATTATGTTTTTATACGATTGTATTTGGGGTGTTTTGTATCACGTTTATATATACTGTAGGAAGTAACCCAGTACAAAGGTGGTAATATAAGAGTGTGAGAGTGTGTTTTTAGAGGACCACACCTATGGTGTAAAGCAGCAGACTGGAATGATTTTCTATCTGAAAGGAGGTTCTTCATGGGACTGGAATTTTGTCCACATTTAGAGGGCAGAGAGTTTAATCTCTCAAAAGGTTCTTTTCTGTATCACGCTTTATTTCACAGATATGACCGAAACACATTACAAATGTTATCAACAGAAGCAGATACAGACACTCATGGAGCTCAAGCAAGAGAATATGTGTGTGTGTGTGTGTGTGTGTGTGTGTGTATGTGTATGTTTACATGCATACGTGTGTATTTGGCTTCAGTTGCACTCCAGTCATGTATCAGAGTCATGTCTCTCTCTCTCTCTCTCTCTCTCTCTATCTCTCACTGTCTCTCTCTAGCTCTCTCACTGTCTCTCAGTCTCTCACTCTCTCTCTCTCTTTCTCTCTCTCTTGTTCTCTCTCTCTCTCAGTCTCTCACTCTCTCTCACACACACACACATTCCAGCTCATCACACATCTATGGATCCATTAACAGTCCATGACTTAAAGGTGTCTAGCTATGTTTATCACCCAATCTTTCCTTAGAATAGAACTGGAATAAGTCAGACACGCATGCACAAATTTCTAGCCTCCAAATGACTGCGGATGTTCTAAATACAGGTGTTCGTTCTGCCCCTGACAACCCATAATTCAACCCAAACTTCACCTTCAAGTATAACTTCTAGTATACTTCAAGTATAATTTTACACTAAGCATGCACTATTTATTAAAAACAATCATAATGACACACAATAACCTTAGCTACATTTAAACTGTAGAATAGCGTGAGGAACAGTGTAACCAGCAGTCTTACTGACATCAGAAACAGTTTCAAACTTTGCAACACTTTTGATACTCTGGTTTGTTCGTTTTAACTAGATTTCTCACAAGGATTTACTTTCAGCATGTGATATCTTTAAGAACATACGTTCAACCCAAGGAGCCACTGAATAAAATATGAAGTCCTGTTTTTTGCATCTTTCATCTTTAAAATCCTCAGCTGGAAGCTGGAGCTGCTCTACTCTCCCTCCTGACTGTGTTAATACATCACATGGCCATCTTCACTACAAATTCTCTGCATGAAATTCTATCAAATTAGCTAAAGCAGGCATCCGGTCCTCACACAAATCTGTAGTTCTTGTTTTACAGGCCACTTGTCCTTACTCTGTTACATCTATTTAACTTACAACCAATTGTTAGAAAATAAATGTTTTGCGATGAACAGAGTTGGCAGAGAACTTGAGTAATAACTAATCTCCATTTTCACACCCAAACAGGGACGTTTAGGTCTCAATAAGCAGAAGCAGCCTCAGGCTCTCAGTCTCATAATTACACCAAGCTTGTGTAATGCAGCACTGCTGGGAATGGATCATGTTTAATTATTATATCAAACACTAATTATCATCCCATTACCTACAATACTGCCATACATTCCCACACAAGGTGAACATAAACTCCTAAAAATGAGCTTTTCTTATTTCGGAAAATGACTTGAGCTGCCTAAATCCATGTTGAGATGGATTAGTTTCACTCCATAAAATGAAAGAGTTTCCACCAGCCTTGAAATCCTAAAAAACCAATCACAATAATCTCCATCCTCTGACAATGAGACCAAGGAAGAAAGTTTGAAAAGCTTTTAAAAAGGGGTAAAAGTAAGTACCTACGTTATTGCCATGCCGTGGCACCGCCTCCATTTTTTATATTTTTTCACGCTTCATGAGTTTTGGGAGAGGCCCATTTATTCCGCTCCCCAAATCACTCACTCATCTGGTATCCATGGTTTCAGCCAAGTATACTGCGTTTAAGGCCAGAGATAGTCCATCACTGTTATGATGGCCTGTCAGAGGGAGAATATGGAAGCGTATGTCTCAAATTGAAATAATAATAATGCCTGTCAATCATCATCAGCCTCCTGATGAGCATCAGTGGTTCCTGAATTTCGGTATCCCACAGTGCTTCTCAGCTACACTTCCTTCAGAATTCTTCCTGAACAAACTCTGTCTGAGTGTGTAAGATCAAATACACACATCAAACATTCTCTGATTGCCTTGTTTGTATGACCCAATCAGTATCATCACCATATTAAGTTACTCCACTGGCAGAGAATTTGTCAATATCTCAGAGAACATTTTTGGTGAAATTTGACTTCACGGCTTATTTATCCCTTTTTAAGACTCTGGAATAAAGAATGGCATATTGCTTTACTTCTTTATTTATTTAAGGTTGAAATTGTTTTTCCTTTTTTTTTACTAGTGTTTACTGCAGTTTCTAGACAAATCCCTGTGTAGCAAGCCTCTATCTTCTTGTATGACATCATCATGTATAGCAAAGTGTAAAAGTCATGATATTTCTTCTTCATAGCTAGTAAACGTAAACACCTGCTGGTTTGTATGCTGCACAGCATCCTTGTTGTCTTTTCCTCCAGAATTGACAGGGATTCAAAATCTGACAGTGGTTATTGATTCCTTCAGCAGAGGTGCAGGATGGGAACCCTAACACCTTTGGAGTCTTTTCTCATACTTGTGCAATAAATGCTTGAAATTGGACAGTATTTGCTCAGACTAAATGAATAAATGATAATCTGCTCGGGATGCAAGGCACATTTCTGCTGAACTTAATATGCTGACGTTAGTAACCGCAGCACCATAAGTCGTGTTTAATGCGTCTATTAGAAGTACATGGCTGACACACAGCTGAGAGCTCTACTGTTTATTTTGAATATGTGTCCTGGTCCAGGCACTTGCCCTTAAGTTGAGCCTCAGGGAGGCAGCGTGTGAGGCAGAGAGCATGTAACTTCCGGTGTTCTCACACATGCATTAAACATCAGCTGCCACTCAAACTTTAACTACAGGTTCACAGTGTAATTGCTTCCTATTTTAGCGAGACCAATGCCAACTGCATAGCAATGAGACAACAGCTGCAGATACACACATCGACAAATACACACACACACACACACTAAAATGTTAGTGTACTTATGTGGAGGGTCACACTCTATTTCTCTCTCTCTCTCTCTCTCTCTCTCTCTCTCTTTCACTCTCTCATGTACACTCAACTTATAATTAGAGAGTGATTTCATTAAATTTGATTAATGTAATTCATCTGCTACTCTCAGAGCGGGGATATTGCTGTCAGGCATACAGATGGACACATAAGACATAAATGGTTTATTATAACCAGTCAGGGCTTAATCTTTTTTTCCAAGCCAGGCAGTTTCTCAAATACATTCTACCAAACTGATCCTCTGGGTAAGGAATGTGAAAGTAAACACTAAATCTGATATAATTCTCTTTATATTATTATCTATCTAGACATAGAGAAATAAATTATGTAACAAATTTAACTTGTTAAATTTGGACACTACAGATGGATACACAGGATTTGGAACAAGAAGTTCTTCTCCATCCTGGCAGCTGTCAATAAAATACATGTTTAGACGAGAAACTGTGGGAATAAAAAAAATACCAAACAATATGATTTAGACCTGAACATCCAGGTAATCAGGATAAAAGGGTTTTTCATCTTATCTGTCAATTGTGGTGCCTTTCACTTTCAATAACTTCCCCCAATAGCAGGGCATCAGAATTCAGGAGTTTGACATGTGTTCAGAGTTTTGCTTTAAAGATTTAGTATATTACATGAAAAATGGTCCATAACATGTAGTTTTGGAATGTCCCATTCCAGATATAGTTATTTCTTTGCTATTATAATATCCTCTGTTGTTCTGTGTAGGTTTTCCACAATATTGATTGAATATAGATTATAATGCTGTGGGGTTGAGGTCAGGGCTCTGTGCTAGACACTCGAATTCTTTCACTCCAACCTTGGCAAACTATGTGGTCATGAAACTTTTTTGTACACAGGATCATTGTTATGCTGGACCAGGTTTGGGCTTCATAGTGTAATGTAGTGTAGTGTAGTGTAGTGTAGTGTAGTGTAGTGTAGTGATATATTACAGCATACAAAGACATTCTCTACTATTGTGTGCCTCCAACTTTGAGGCAAGAGTTTGGGGGGTGGGAATCACATATGAGTGTGATGGTCAGGTCTCTATGTGCTTCCAGTTTATGTTTCTAGTCCTTAAGTGTTCTTGTTTGTTTTATGTGTTTTTCATCATTGGTTTGTCACTATTCGTATTGTTTCATATTTGTTTCTCTTGTGTTATTATCTTTATTATATTTGTTTACTAAATTCCTTTGTACATTTGTCTTGTGTGTTTAGGAGTCATTACTAAATCTTACTAAATAATAGTGCACTCTTGGAAAAAAAAGTCAAATTTAGATGCATTAAGGGGCCTTTTAAGGGCACCCTCAAATTACTATACCTAAGAACACAGTCCTGGGAACAGCCTGGAATTGGTGTTGACCAGCATGCTTGCTTCATATTTTTGAACAAAGGCCAAAAAATGGAATTTACACCTGTTTTGGGGTTTTTGTGTTCAGCACTGAATCCCTTTGTGGTTTTAGACTCTATAGTGGCGATTAAAGGCTTATATGAAATAGACACTAAGGGCTTTAAGAATTTGCAGTATTTTTGTTTTCACCAAGCTTATTATAGGAAATATATTCATAAATATCTTCAAAGTAAAAGGTGCTATCAAACCCATTCTGCTCTCTGAGATGCCCCAAGAGCTTGTTCATAGGTCTCTAAAATTTGACTGTGTTATCTTCAGCCACAAAAAGTCTGTGGTAATTTATTCAAACAGAGGTAAAAACATCTCACACTGAAATCCAACAATGTATTGACTATTTTTATATCGTACTTGCAGCGATAAAATAATGAATTTGTTTATACTGATTTAAAATGTTTGATATGATTTCCATTCAGCCGCCAGAATATAAAGCTATTGTACTGGTTAAAAAAAAAAAAAAAAAAAAAATTCAGGGATAGCTAAAAGAAACATGATTTATTACAAAGAACATAACACAGAAACACAAAAGTGGGAAACACTGGGAAAAAGAATAAAAACCAAAACTCAAAAACCAAGATGGTGCACACAAAGGCAATACAAAACCAAGACCAAGGCATGGAAAAATGGTGAAGACAATTAGACACATAAGGAAAAGGTGTGCTGAGGTGTGAAAGAATTAGACAAAGGTGGGGCAGACACGTGAACACAAAACGTGAACTAAAAACACATAGAACCAGTAAAAAGTCTGCCGTGATCCTGACACCTACAACTAGTATGACAAAATATTTGAAGAAAAGATTATTATTTTTGTGCAAAGGATTGAGATATGATCATACACATTTTAAATGTATGATTTTGGATGTTGTCCATCAAAACAGTTGTACTCTTGTGTACTATGTTTAACTTCTATTTAAATAATCAGTTTAAAGGTTACACAGCTGAACAATTACCGTGCATGCTTAAAATACAATTTAAACAATATTGTAGCATTGTATAAATACAATAAATAATCAAATGAACTGCAATATTACTGTATTTTCTATTATAAACAATGTAAAAAGCAATAAATTTGACTTGACTTAATAGTCTCATCCCTGTTATCCCACATTAAGCTCCCGGGATACCAATCCTGGAAGGTAATGATTCCAGCAGCATCTAGAAAACGTTCCTGTTGATTTTAACCATCTCTTCCACTGGCTGAGTTCAGCTGGAGTGTGCTTGGTTTTTCACCTGCTGTTCCAAATTATTCCACAGGGTTTAAATGGGATTGAGGTCTGTGCATTTTTGTCCTGGGATTTAAGAAATGTCCACAAATACTGTGTCTTGAGACTGACATGATACTGACTTCCAGTTAGGTGAATCAGAGTGAAACTGCTCACACACAACTATCTATCTATCTATCTATCTATCTATCTATCTATCTATCTATCTATCTATCTATATACATACATATATATATGTAAATATATATATATATATATATCTATATATATATATATATATCTATATATCTATCTATCTATATATATATATATAAAGAGAGAGAGAGAGAGAGAGAGAGAGAGAGAGAGAGAGAGAGATTTTGTATATATAAATATATAAGCTTTACAGTTTTGTAGTTTACAGTTGCATTTTATGTTACAGATTGTCTGCCAGATTGTCTGTCTTTGAGCCACGGGAGATTCGCTTTTTGGTTCTTCTGTAACATAACAAGCTGCTTTTGTTTATCTCATTAAATTCAAGGAAGAGAAAACAGAGATTCTGGTAAAGGACAAACTGTATATAGTAGTTGTATAACTGCTGTAGAAGATAAATCAACACAGGAACTGAAATTTTGTATAATTGGTGTAATCAACACATCTCTGTAAAATAAAAATAGATATGACTATCATAAGGGGTGTGACATCATATCTCAGTTCCACGTATGCTACATAAATAATGTAAATCGCATTCCTGTGACAGCCACGTTAACAGTGGGTATGTGAATCTGTGTATGTGCACTTTCTAATTAGTGCTAATGTTAGCTTAATGAAGTTGTATCTAACTAACTAATTTGGTGGTGATAAATGCTAGCTTAGATTAGATACTCACTTTAATCATTTTATATAACATTACCAGATAACTAACTAGCTAAACTGGTCCTCTTGGGAAAAAAAAACGCAGGCTGCTGTTGAATATGAAATATTTATAATACTTATTTTATTTGTTCCAAGCTTACACTCATTTTTATTTCACATTTTGTGAGTTAAATAATTGTGTTCTCTATCCCTATGTTTATTGTCACCAAAGTAAATTCTACACAAATATGTATATTAAAGGAATTTACAGACCTGCTACCAGTCGTGATGCATTTTGTCTCTTGGTGGTTGACCATGACTGAGAATTTTAGCAGCTTTGTGTTCTTCCATGTTGCAGCAACAAAAATGGTATGGGGGGGGGGGGGGGGGGGGGGTTTTAAAATAACCAAATTTGTGTATATTATGTGCAAAACACATCCAACTGCAGATATGAGAAAGTGGTAAAGCTTTTGGATTACTGCTTAGATGGTTGTTCAAATCCCAGGGCCACCAAACTGCCACTGTTGGGCCCCTGAGCAAGCCTCTGAACCCTCAACAGCTCACTTGTGTTAATTAGATAAACAAAATTCGCTCAGAATAAGGGTATCTTCCAAATGCCATAAATGTAATATATGTGCCATGCTTGATCAGGAGGGTTTAAGAAAAAAATAATCAACTTCAAAACAATAATTAAATAAGTAAATAAAAACTAAAGACAATAGTTGAGAAATGGATTGAGAAATAGTTTGTGTGTGTGTGTGTGTGTGTGTGTGTGTGTGTATACATGTTCATGTTTTAGAAAAGTGTGTCAGCATAGCAGGCAGGCTGTCAATAAGGCAAATGAGGACTTGATGCTGTTTAATTTCTGTTGTGATAGAAGTCCCCATTATCTGTTCAAAATGCTTTGCCACATTGTTATCAAGATGGTGCAATGAGCCAATTTAATCCATTAGAGTAAAAGGGGTCTGTTCCGCTGCTCTCTCATGGAGTGAATTATTGCAAGATTTTAGCACAGTAAGAGAACCAAACTCTTAAAGATACAATTAGAATTCATGGATTACCTGAAGCTGAATCTGTCTATCTATCTATCTATCTATCTATCTATCTATCTATCTATCTATCTATCTATCTATCTATCTACACTATGACTTACAGTAGATGAACACTAATGTTATATGGTCAACTGACCATCGCACCATCTGGACAATGTCCCTATGCACAAATCTAGGTGAAATACATGGTACTGTACTCAAATAGCCTGCAAAGAACCCTGACTTCGACTAAACGGATCACTCTTGTTGTGCACTGGATGGCTGGTTGCACCCCAAACCATTTTAACCAATATCAGTATCAGAATGACCACAAATTCACACAGCCATTCTCCAACATCTAGTGAAAGGCCTTCCCTGAAGAGTGGAGCTTATTAGAACAGAAAAGAGGAAATAAATCTGGAAAGGAATGTACATCAAGCACAAACTGTTGGCCATATGTCCGAATACAGGCAAATGACAGATGCATTTTCAAGCGTATCTACTGTACACATTTCTGTTCTAGTCACTGGTTGTAGATTTGAACATTTTCACTTCTTATTCTGCATCTACATTTTTTGCTGCCTTGGATTTGTGCTTTGGGTCATTATTATTTTAGGTAATTTTTTTCTTCATTTTCAGCTGTCTAATAGAAACTATAGGTTTGTATAGGTTCTGTTAAAATTCAGTGGTATTTGGTGTGATCTATGGTTCCTCTATTCTCATGACCAGAGCCCCAGTCCCCATAGCATAATGATGCCACCACCACCACCATGCTTCACTGTGCTGTTCTATGGTTGATCATATTTTCTGTATTATTTTTGCACTAAATATATCTCTTAGAATTATGTTCAGAAAGTTTTTGGCTCAACAGATCTTAACACAATTTTTCACATGTTTTGGGAAACTTTAGGTGGGATTGCATGTTTTATGTGTGAATGGGCTTCTGTCTAGACAGTCTTTCGCTGCCCAGACATGAGAAAAGAGATTGTTGTCACATGCAGGGAGCAAGCAGTACTTGCCAGATATTCCTGCAGCTCCTTTAATGTTGCTGTCAATCTCTTGTCAGCCTCCCTAATAAGTTTTCCTCTTGTCCGTTTGCAGGGACGTCTTGCTCTAGCTAAAGTCACTATACTGCTTCATTTTCTCCCCTTGTTGATGATGGCCTTCACAGTGTTCCATGTTAATCTAATGTTTGGAAATTCTTTGCACTCCTCTTTTGATAGAAACCTTCAAACCTTGACAGTGAGATCCCATACATGCTTTATGAGCTTTCTGCAGACCTTGGCTTCAGGAGCGAGACAAAATCAAGATGTCAAGAAAATCCTACTAAAAATCAGAACGACATAAGAGTAACTGTGATTGTTTATTTCTGAGCGCACTCACATTTCCCGTGATAAACGAATGTCTTCGTTTATTAACCAGTAATTAGATTTTTTTTTCTATTTTTCTTCAGTTTTGTTGGTTACTATATTACTTACCACCATCATAATTATTCTGATAATACAAATTAGATTTCTAATAGCAGACTGTCTAGATACATTGGATATAAAAAATCTACACACCCTAATAAAATTGTGAGTTATTTGTGATGTGAAAAAAATAACAAATTAAACCAAGCTAAATTGGTTTCTTTTTCTACCTTTGATGTTATATAGTAACAATATATATATATATATATATATATATATATATATATATATATATATATATATATATATATATATATATATATATATATCCAATGTATCTAGACAGTTTCTATTATGACACTATGCTATTAGAAAGCTAATTTGTATTATCAGAATAATTATGATGGTGGCTAATGTTTGTTTCATTTTTATGCCGAATCGGCACTGAACTACAATTCCCATCAGCCCCTGCATGTCCCACAATCAGTGAGCATTTATACCTGTTTTGCATTTTCACTTATCATAAGCCCTATTTAAAATTCTGTACTTGTGTGTCTTTTTTCAAGCTTCTGTTGCCATCATGTTTTGTATGATGTTTGCTGTCCAGAGCCTTGTCCAATGTCTGTCTGTCTGTCTGTCTGTGTCTGTCTGTCTGTCTGTCTGTCTGTCTCTCTCTCTCTCTCTCTTTTTCTCTGTCAGTCTGTCTCAAGTCCAATCAATTTCAAGACCAGGACTAGACAATCAATGTCAAATTTTAAAACCAGTGGACTTCTTGGTGGTGAAGGCCTTTGGACTTGAAATATTGTTGGAGATAAAACTTTGTCAAGATAAAACTGGTCTTTTAATTTTTGCTTGCCATAGTAATCTCTCTCTCTCTCTCTCTCTCTCTCTCTCTCTCTCTCTCTCTCTCTCTCTCTCTCTCTCTCTCTTTATTGGTTTGTGCTTCCTTGTTTGTTTGTTCCTTTTGTACTTGCATCTGTCCTTGGCTCCACTCTTGACAGTTTGAGAGATTGGACACATAGCTTTTGTTACTGTAAGTTATCTATAGATAGTATTTATTTTCCCATGTACTTGGTTTCTTTGCAAGAGGCACCAATTTATGGTCAGCAACTAAGGTGGGATTTAATTATATTTGTATAATAAATATGTGTAAAGCTTTCTTGCACATTAGAATTTCTCTGATTCATTTTTTCATGCTCAATGTAAGTACATACTCCACAGAGACTCCAACAGGGCAACGGTGGCTCAAGCAATTAAAGAGTAGTTGATCTCTGAGTTGTTGATCGGGGTTCAAGTCCCAGCACTGCCAAGTTGCCACTGTTGGTCCCTTGAGCAAGGTCCTTAACCCTCTCAGCTCCAGGGGTGCTGTACCATGACTGACCCTGTACACTGACCCCAACTTCTAAAGCCATGGACTGATCTTGCTTCTACCATCAGGTACCATTAGTATTACAGCTTCTACAGTATATATCTACATTGTATAGTGTGTATTGTATAGTATGGTCTTCTCAACACAATGTCTCCTATCAGATAGACATGTTGGATATCTTTTTTTTAATTGCCATTTTAATTGTCTTCGGCATAAATAACAAAATAATACGTGTTCACAATCATCTGCTCAAACATGTTTCTTTTGTAGCAGTTGAATTAAATGTTTTAAATTTAATGGACTATGAAAGATTTTATTACATGCTTATCACGTTAAAATAACGTTTTACAATGAAATGTAGTAAATGTTATTAGTTGTATTAGACAGTTGTATTTTGTTATCAGGTGAGAATTCTGGCAGGTTTTTTGGGGTATAAATTGTTAATGTTGCACTTCTTCAATTCATAATGCACTGTGAAATATTTATAAGCATAAAATCCTCAATATCATATCTGATCTGTGTTGATAAGTCAGCTCTATTTACAGCTTACATTTTGTATGGAGAGTATGTCTCCAGTAACCACCCATGATGCACTTGACTACATGATCCTTTGATGTTGTTAAGCAGAATGAATTAGCATTCACGCTACATGTGTTTTGTGTTCATTTAATGCTGTCCACTTGAGACAGTAAGGCTTAAGTTGGGCAACAAATGCACACAGCTAATTGATTTAATTATTATGAATTGTGAATATGATTCATTATTATGAATATATATGAATTCAATTGATTTAATTTATTTTTGCCTAAATTTATCAAAATGTCCTCATTTAACTGTTATTACAGTCTGACCTACTCCAGACAAGTATGTTTATGTTGATTTGATGAGGATGTGCATTTCTGTTGGTTGTTAAATATTGACATAATATACACAGTAGTCATTATGTATTAACAGTCACTACAGGTCCAATAATTTGTCAGTCAGTCTGTGCACTACATGGCAACACTCTTTCCACATTCTGTAGCTTCTTTTTATGAAACTATTTTTTTCTAACAGAGCAAAAATAAACAAAATATTTGGCCATAGCGGGTGTGAAATGTCAGTAACTCTACATTTGATGGATTCAGCAGGAAGGAATTTATATTAAAACTATAATGAATTCAGAAATTATGCTGGTGCTCAAAAGCTCCCTGTTGCTCAATTGCTCTTGACTATACAGTATAGTACACAGTAATAGAAGGGAAATGACTTATAATTACCCTCTCCGGTGTCTCCCAGATGTGGATGGCTTCTCTTTTGAGTTTAGTTTCTCTCAAGATTCCTCATATTGTCTCCAGGAGTTTTTCCTTTCTACCGTCACCTCTGGATTGCTTATTACAGATAAATATAAATTAAAAAATCTAAAAAAAATTTATTTTCCTGTAAAACTGCTTTGTGACCATGTCCATTGTTAAAAGCGCTATACAAATTGAATTGGATATTAATTCCTCATATGTAGAATTGTTGTATATAAGCAATATTAGACTTGTAGTCATGTAGTTGTACTGTACATCAGCTTATGCTGGGTATGTTAACCAAGTCCATGAACTCTATACCCCATCTTGGACCTCGACCTTCCATCTCCCAGAACACACACACACACACACACACACACACACACACACGGCAACCTTTATAAGGCATTTTCACTCCCTCACTCTCTATAAAAAATACACTGAGTTCACCTTGTCTCTTGACTACACCAAGCCTCTGAGTGTTTGTTTACAGTTCTGGTTTCAGACCTTATTTCTGCTTACCTGTGTTTTCACCTAGCCCAATTTATCCTGTATGCCAGTCACCTGACCTGTGCCTGTTTTTTGATTACGAGTTTGCCTTCTGTATTAGATTTTTTGCTACTTCTTCAATAAACTACCTCAACTACATTTGTTTAGTACAACAGCACTTGCTCAAGTAATGGTGCATAAAAACTACAATAACTCCGCCATGGTCACAGTACGTTAGAACTTGGCATAACAAAATTGTTTGAAATGTTGTTATATGTAGAGATGTAAAAAATGACATGGCCTGTACTGGAACTTTTATGTTCTATTCATTAAAAACACTGGAAAACAGAAAAATGGGGCTTCGAAAAAAAAAAGCTTTGGCTTTATTTATTCACAGATTTTAACAACAACAACAGCAAAAAAAAAAAATCAAAACAGAATATTCAACTCCTGAACCAGAAACATTGTGGACCTATTTTCCTGACTGAATAAGCACACTAACTGTGTTGGGGGAAAAAACTTAGCAAATTGATATTAACCTACATTTGACAGAAACAGCCATCTAATAAAGTGTTATCAGATTTCCCTCCATTTTTGATATTTGTTACATTCTAGAAAGATCAGATACGTTGTTTTGACACACTATCAGAATCTATTATACATTTGGGATGCGTTTACAGAGCTGCTGTGAGTCAAAGGGGATCGTTTAAGCAGCACTTCATTTTCATATGATTTTCTGAGAACATTTCTTTTAATCGCATTGAAAAACATGTCATTTAAGAATGACAGAACAACAGACGCAATGAACGTACATGTTTTACATATTAATTAGTGAAATGCTTATTTTGGTAGAGAGTTTGCCAGAGAGATATGCTGATTTGTGGAGTTCTTTTATTTGTACAGAAATATGTGAAATATGTCCACCACCATTCAGACATTGAACTTTCTATATATCTCAGAAGAGACCTAAAAAAAATACTTACGTTATGTTTAGTAAAAGCAAAGTAATCCCCGCTTTCACTGGCATCGTCTGCACTGTAGGGCTATGTGAAGGTATAGTACAACCTTGAAGATATAAGAGGCTCTCACACCATGTTTCATTTCCACTTTCATTTACTGTGACGCCCACCATTTAATGCTGTCGCTCAACCATGCCCCCCAATGCCACATATTCCCACCGCTCGATTCAGGCATCCGCCCTGCAGGTTCAGAGAAAAAATCAGGGACAGACGTCCAAACACCCAGTCTGTAAAGCCCCTCAAAATGAAAAAGGCTATAGAGTTAGCTAAAATAGGGCATAATCCAAACAATTAAATAATCTATTCTTAATGTTCTGTAGCCACTAATCTGTTGAGCTGGTGTGACCATATCATTCTAAAGCATCTTCATCATGGGTTTATACCAACAAGCATTTTTAATAGTCGTTAAACTTTATTCATATGCAGACAATCTCCCACTCGGTTACTCACCCGTGCAGGCGAGAGAGAGAGAGAGAGAGAGAGAGAGAGAGTGCAAGAGAAAATTATTCATCCGACAATTTTTCAGGCTTAGGTAGACACATTAGTTGGGAATGGGAGAGTTCGCCACAGAAATGTGAAACTCGGAGTGGGTTAATTAAAAAGTCAGGCATTAATCTTAATTTATGAGCTATCTGAAGACGAAGGGAGTGCGCGAGAAAAAGATGAGCAGACGTTTGATCTCCCTATTAGAAGATAAAAGTGAGCCCTGTCAGGCGATTTCACATGAATTCATTTGCACTGGTGCCTGAGTTTTTGCTTCTGGGGGTTATCATTGGGGATGTGATAACCCCTTTCTCTCTCACACACAGACTCCTTACAAACACACACACATTTCTGAGTGCCTGAAAGCTGCTCTCGTGATAAAAGTACAGCAGTGTTTGGGGAGGTGGCAGAGGGAGAGAGAAGAGTGCTGGGAGCTTTGATCAGCACAAAGAGAGAGTGACAGTCACTCGCAGGCAGCGCTGTGGGGGAAAAAAAAGGCAACAGCATGCATGTTAACGCTGACACCGCAGTGATCTATCGAGCACAGTCTGACTTCTTAACCCTACTAAACACTCTCGCTAAGCAACATGGCAAACCTCACATCCACACAAGACAGGGCAGTATCTACCTTACTCAGCTGCACCCTTTCTGACTCATCTCCTCATTTGGAGTCATCAGTTTTAACAGTGATATTATTTGTCTCCTTTATCACTTGACACTCACTAAATAGTTTTCTTTCTTTCCATTAACCATTCTTAACCATTAAACAATGAAAAGGTTTTGCTCTCATACTTTGGAGTGGTAGTCAAAATACTGTACATCAAACATTAGGAAAGTGATGGGAAATCCAGACACTAATGTGGTGTACTTGGTCCTTCAAGCATAAAATCAGTCAATCACAAAACCTCCACAAATATCGCTTAGCATTTATTGAGAGCTGCTGTTCAACTGCACCAGTGCATCTTTCATTTTTACTTATGAGCATTAACTCCGGCTTAGTGGTTAGCACGTTCACCTCACACCTCCAGGGTTGGGGGTTCGATTCCCGCCGCCGCCTTGTGTGTGTGGAGTTTGCATGTTCTCCCTGTGCCTCGGGGGTTTCCTCCGGGTACTCCGGTTTCCTCCCCCAGTCCAAAGACATGCATGGTAGGTTGATTGGCATCTCTGGAAAATTGTCTGTAGTGTGTGATTGCGTGAGTGATTGAGAGTGTGTGTGTGTCCTGCGATGGGTTTGTTACTCCGTCCAGGGTGTATCCTGCCTTGATGCCCGATGATGCCTGAGATAGGCACAGGCTCCCCGTGACCCGAGGTAGTTCGGCTAAGCGGTAGAAAATGAGTGAGTAATGAGCATTAACTCCATGTTTGTTTTTTGTTATGAAGTGTATTATGGATGGCACAGGTGGTTATCATTTGTTGAAATGGTAAAAGGGATTT
This sequence comes from Tachysurus vachellii, assembly GCF_030014155.1. Classification (NCBI taxonomy): domain Eukaryota; kingdom Metazoa; phylum Chordata; class Actinopteri; order Siluriformes; family Bagridae; genus Tachysurus; species Tachysurus vachellii. Next base: position 28,780,728 of record NC_083462.1, on the reverse strand, counting down.
TCAGAAAGACCAGCGTTCGACCAGATAGCCATATTTCTTACCTTATCAGCCAGGCCCACATTTACTATGAACGCTCCTTTCTCTTCTTCACACTTTTTTTCTGCACAATAAAAATCCCCCAAAAAAAAAACAAAAAACAGATGTGGTGGTAGGCAGAGATCCCAGAACTGATATGAAAGGTGCTTTTGTCTACAAAACTATGTACTAAGGTTTTACTTTGAATTTTGAAACTGCCGAATGCCCTTCTTGACACAACCCTCCCAATTTTATTCGGGCTTGGAACTGACACTGAGAGTTACCTCTTCAGTAGCTGGGTTAACTCTCTGCCCGGGAATCAAACCCAGGCCACGACAATAAGAGCAAGGAAGCCTGACGCTGGACCACTAGTAGCTTCTGTTAACACTAAAAAAAATATATATGTTGTGACATAAAATCCCCCAGCCTTACAAGGAGAGGTGTGAGATCTAAGAATAGGCTGAATAAGGTAAGTACATTTTATGAATTAAATAAAGATTTATATGCATATTTAAATATTGAATATGAGATCATGTTAATATCATAAAATCAAGTAAGCTTTTAATGCAATGACTTCTGACTTTTCTGGCTCATCTGGATTTTGTTTGTTTTATTATTTTTTTCTCAGAATGTGTCATTATATTCTGATGTTAAAGGTAATCTACAGTATTTTTCTCTTCATACTGTATCACTGTATACACGTATCATTACCACAGACAAGACTTTTGACACATTTCCCAGAGAAAGAATGGAAACTATGAATGAAGCTGTGGATTTACATTGTACTTCCAAGTCATGTACTGTAGTCATGCAATAAATACTACTGTCAGAAAGTGTTATAATACCATTTAAGTTCTAGCTGAGCCATGACAAGTAACTTTGGTAGTTGCTTTGCTTTGTAGGTATGATTTGCTACATTAGCTCTCATCCTCACTGGGACAGCAGATCTGATTGGGAAGAAAATCACCAGGGTTTTCCTACAAAATAATGAAAGCAGCAGTGGAAACGTTGCCAGACATCCTGGGGTCACCAAAAGGATTTTGTAGTCTAGCTGTTGAATTCTGTACAGCAAAGAAGGAATCATCTGTGAAGAAGAAAAGACTACTGTATACCAATCAGCAAGACCTGTCATGGGTTGCACCTTTTTCAAGTGGCGTGTCTAGTTCTTGTTGATATGGCACTGGCCACTTACTTGTGGGTGCAGATGACATGCCTGTGAATGTATATGCAATTTCACAGCATCATTGTACAACCTCAGCAGATGAGTTGTTCTCAAGTCCTTCAAAAGATAGCAAAGCAGCTAAAGCAATTTGACCCTGTGCTGTCCTGATGATTAATTTGGCTGACTATTTCAAAATTGTCTAAGTGGAAATGAGGAAATTGTATAACCGGACAAAAGTTCTAAAGGCCTTCAGTTGTTCTGTTCTTAGAATTTTGGGCTAAGATGGTGATAGAAGGGATGTATTGTGGCCAGTAAGCTCCTTGGAAGGTACTTCAGAAACTTGTTTAATCCTGTGAGATCGAAAGTAAGTTGGAAAGAACCTCTTGCTTTGAACCGTGGAAAGTCACTTCACATCCTGACTCAGCTGGCCCACCAGCAGGAGTGAGGTGTGCAAACAAGGGAGGGAGTGCAAACAAAACTACCAACAAAACTAACAACAAAATAATCTGTGTCTTGCCAATGCATAAGATATTGTACACTGTCACCATAGAGTCATTTGTTCACCTGCAGTTAGAACTTGAGCAATATACACATCTGGAGAGCTGAAGCCTGCTTGAGTCCCTCTTAAAGCACACTGTAAGCTTGCTAATACAGTAAAGACCTTCAACAGTAGCAAAGCAAATGTTAAACCATTTAACCTTACTCAGGCTGACGGCATCATTAGCATGGCTGCCACAGTGACCAGTGTGATAGTCATAATTGGCTATAAGATAGCCGAAACCAAACTAGACCCTTCCTCAGACGCTGCCTAGGAAATGGTGGAAGAACTTCCAAGAAGTGGCTTTAAATGTAGCGTCCTTACACTGCAACATTAAGAAGTAAAATGTATGACTGGAGGGGGGGGCATGGTGGCTTAGTGTTTAGCACGTTCGCCTCACAACTCCAGAATTGGGGGTTCGATTCCCGCCTCCGCCTTGTGTGTGTGGAGTTTGCATGTTCTCCCCGTGCCTCGGGGGTTTCCTCCGGGTACTCCGGTTTCCTCCCCGGTCCAAAGACATGCATGGTAGGTTGATTGTCATCTCTGGAAAATTGTCCATAGTGTGTGAGTGCGTGAGTGAATGAGTGTGTGTGTGTGTGTGTGCCCTGCGATGGGTTGGCACTCCGTCCAGGGTGTATCCTGCCTTGATGCCTGATGACGCCTGAGATAGGCACAGGCTCCCTGTGACCCGAGGTAGTTCGGATAAACGGTAGAAAATGAGTGAGTGAGTGAGACTGTATGACTGTCCACTGAGCCATAAGGAGGTTAACAGGTTTCCATGCCAACCAAGCAGAACCCACACCTGATTCCACTTGTTTAATCAGTTCATCTCGGTCTCCAATCAAGTGTGCCTCTGACTTAGTTAGAATAAAAGCCTGCAGCTACACTGGCCCTTTGTGGATAAAATTGAAGATTACTGATCTGGAGAGTAATTTCTGGATTTTTGTTGCACTTGTTCTTTATTGCCAGGTCTAGATATTTGCAACTAACAAGATATTTAGACCAAGCAGCTTGGGATGTGTACTTTACCACTCTCTGTTGTTCATATTTATCTGTACAAGCTTTGCCTGTGCCAAGCAGTTTTCTATTCACTCTAAGGTAAATGGTACTGGCACTCTGTTAAAAATGATTTCGATGGTATTTTACAATAGCTTGGTAGTAAACGGGGTTATGACTAATGGTTAAATCACTAGAAGATATTTGGCAAACAATTTATGATGGGAAGTAAAATGATTCTTGGTGCACTTTCTATGCAGTAATGGGAAAATAATGATCTGTATGCTAACAATGATTGGCAGTTTACCGGCTACATTGAAGCATAAAGGGAATTATCGACAAAATAAACTAGATCCAGAGCATCGATAAACACCACACGGAAACATTTCTCTGCTCTTTTGTATGTAGTTTCAGTTCTACTTTAATTAATGATTCATGCTGAAGGTTTATTCTGAATAACAGCTCTAACCTAACACAAGCTATCTGTATCAAAGTTCTTTTGGGAATGGAAGAGATGTAAAGAAAAAGGGGTGAAAAGGGAGAAAGAAAAGCTGAAAAGGAGAGAGAGGGAGAGGGAGGTGTGTGTTTCTCTCTTTGATGGAAGAGAAGTGTCAGAGATTTAGGCCATTTTAAGCACCTCTACTCAGTACAAAGTGCAGTATGCCTTTGAGGTCAAAAGGCATCAGAAGAGCCTCGCTTCAATCCACACAATACATAAATAAGTGAAATGGCAGACCAGTGGACGAGATGTGTGTTCCAGCCTTAGGCGACTTCAAAGCCAGGGTGAGAGGGGGGAAGAAACGAGTGAGAGAGCAAAAGAGAACAGTAAGAAGACCACAGACTTTGCAGAGCACACATGACCCGGTTAGTGCTTGCCTGTTTGTACACTTAGTCACACACACACTTGCACTAAAACAAGTGTGAATATTTACATAGTAACTATATTGACTTCTGTCTATAAGGTGATGATTGACAGCTCCAAGCTATTGGGAATGCATCACACACACAAACACACACACAGTCCAGATCCTGTCACATTACATCCTGGATGATTCACTTTAAATAGAATAGCTGAACAGGAAGAGAAGGAAAGCAAAACACAGACATGGAAAGGCGAACACAGACATGAGGACAGTTTCAACTGATTTTTAAAATTATAATCCTCTAAACAAACACACCAGACCATTTGACCAGACCGAGAGACCACGCCTCTGTTGCTTGTAGTAACAATTTCACGTTGCCGATTACACAGACACCAGATTTTACAGAAACTGGTAGCTGGTAATGCTTCCCGAGCTGCTCACTCTCATTGGCTATTGTGGGTATGCTATCTGAGCCTCCCCAGTCAGGCATAGTTAATATCAAATATATCAAACATCTTTTGAAATTCCGAGGTTCTGACTGAAAGGTTCTACTGAGGTTCTGACTCTTCTACAAATTTGCAAAACTTATAGCAAAGTTTCTTTAAGACATTCATAATATTTTACTCTTGATATTTAATCAACATTAAAATTTTAGATTTTCTTTCTGTTTTTTTCTTTATTTTTTTTTTTTTTGTTTGTGGAGATAAAACAAACTAATTCAGAGAAGATGAATCAAATTGGAAATTTATTACAAAAAAAAAAAAAAGAATAATATGTTTAATTAATAATAATAATATGTTTAATTTATATAGCGCCTTTCCCAAGCTCAAGGACGCTTTACAAGGTACAGTATTTCAAGACAGATGAAATATAGTGTAACATACATATACATATTCGTCGGACATTTGCCCAGGACAAAGGATCACATGCAGCCGCATGAGATAATGACAGAAGACAGGACTATACACAAAAACATACAGTACAAGAGATAGGACTCTACATAGTACACGATACATACACCACATTTCAGAAATATTAAGGACTCCTAATACATATGCATTTACTGATAGTGAAGGTTGAAAAGGTGGGTCTTAAGCCTTGATTTAAATTCAGACAACGTGGTGATGGTTCTGAGTGCAATGGGTAGGGAGTTCCATAGTGTTGGAGCAATGACAGAAAAGGATCTGCCACCCGCAGAGGATAAACGGTATCTAGGAATACAAAGAAGTTCAGAATTTGAAGACCGGCGTGATCGTGAAGGTACATAGGATGAGAGAAGATCGGAAAGATGGGGGGTGGGTGGGGGGGGGGGGGGGTGGGAGGGTTTAGTGCCTTATATGAGAATGATTTCTCAGACTGAAAAGTTTACATTTGGCTAAATATATATTACAGATTGTTGGTTATAAATCTGTTGTTCTTATTGTTTCAGCTTCTTCCTGTTCAGGGTCACCACAGCGGATCACGTTGTCCACATGATTTGGAAGTTTTACGCTGGATCTCCTTCCTGAGGCAACCCTCCTGTTTTATCCAGGCTTGGGTCCAGCACTGAGAGTTAACTGGTTATAAATCTATTACAGATTTAAAATTATTGAGCAAAATAACAGCAAAAACTCCATGAATTATAAAATAGCTCTTAGTATATTTGGACATACTTCTACTAATATAATATTTGGACATATTTCTACTAACATAAAATTCTAATATATATTTGGAGTTCAACATGCTTCTACTTTTTTTTTTGTCCAATCTTTCCCTTCAGTGAATATGCACTGATTAGTGAGAAGTGTTCGTTTGCTCCGGTGCCATGGGTAGGGAAGTCATATACCCAGCAGCCTTGCTTTAATTACAGTAAAAGTCAAAGAGCAGAGGTTATAGCACTCTACACATAAAATTCAACTAATCATTCTCATGCCTGGCTTTCTGAATCCAGTGAGTTTTCTTGGTCGAAATGTAAGTTCAGATAGCAAAAAGTACATTTCCTGCTTATAAATTAAGCCATATAAGTGATTGTCTAGGGATCTTTTTATTTTATTATATATTATTTTATTTATTCCATTAAAAAAACGTAATAAATAAGAATACAGGTTAAATATAGTTGAGTTATATTAGTATTCAGACCTTATTTTATTTTACTGTAGCTATACAGTGTTTGATTATTAATGCTCAGTGGTTTACAGATTAACATATTAATTGATCTAGACTTTAGGATATAGGACATATTTTGATTTATGGAAAACTTCTTAGCCATTTTTAGTTGCTAATTAGTGACAATTATAATTTACTTAAATTGCAGTTATATAACAATACAGGTCTTTATGCATAAAGACTTATAATAGATAGTCACACAATCTACAATTATTTCAAGGGGTAAATTTATTCTACAAATAACACAACCTTAATTAACCCTTGTAGAACTAGAAAACCCTTTAAGAACTAGAAAACTTTCTATTGAACTTTAATTGCCATCTATGAATCTGCTATTTAATAAAACTCCAACGCCCAGCATGCCATTGTTACAGCCCAGTCCTCCCAGCATTTCAATTTGGTTGAGTATTAACACCTGCAGCTTATTTCCAGCTCATTAAACTCATAAAAGTTTCATTTAAAGATAGATTCACTTCATCGTGTGCTTTCCCTCTGTCACTTTCACATTCATGTTAGTTACAAGATACTTCCCTGTTATTTAAGGCCTTAATGTTATTCCTAGTGTTGTATGTTTTTAATCTATTTAGCCGTCTATCTAGTCAGTGCTTTTTTTTGCAAGTAGTAATTTCTGTTTTCATCTAACTTAGTTGTGATTGTCTTTTAGTGATTTTGTGTCAAATCATTGTTTTTTGTTTTTTTTTTTTTTGTTTTTTTTTGGGTTTTTTTACAGAACACGTCTGTGTTGTGATCGAAGCCTTTCTTGTTATGTTGCACTTCTTACTGTACAACCATCTAAACTAATTTGGGAAGTGTAGACTTGTCGTTATATATAAATGTCGTTAATGTGAATTGCTTTCACTGATTTGTTTTATTATAGAAGGCACACATTCTGCACAGTAACCTCTAAACACAACATGGGTACAAGAACTCAAAGATTTGATCACTCATGTTAAATTTCAAATGGCACTTAAGTTTGTTAATAGTGCAATGCATTCTGATCAAAATTGATATCCGTTTGAACCACAACAGGAGAACCACACAGTCTTTGACAAGCTATGCATATTACTGTAAGGAACCCCATTAAGCAGATGGTGTACAAGACAGGTAATGCAATTTAATACTAGTCTTTGATTTGCCACTGGAATTGAGTGGGAGTTCTAATTGGGCATTATTCTTTATACCACTGATGCTCTGTTTTTCAGAGTTTTTTGATGACTCTTGACTTTTGATGTTTTTTTAAGCAAATGTCTATTCTTTCAAGTCTCACTCACTCACTCATTTTCTACCGCTTATCCGAACTACCTCGGGTCACGGGGAGCCTGTGCCTATCTCAGGCGTCATCGGGCATCAAGGCAGGATACACCCTGGATGGAGTGCCAACCCATCGCAGGGCACACACACACACTCTCATTCACTCACGCAATCACACACTATGGACAATTTTCCAGAGATGCCAATCAACCTACCATGCATGTCTTTGGACCGGGGGAGGAAACCGGAGTACCCGGAGGAAACCCCCGAGGCATGGGGAGAACATGCAAACTCCACACACAAGGTGGAAGCGGGAATCGAACCCCCAACCCTGGAGGTGTGAGGCGAACGTGCTAACCACTAAGCCACCGTGCCCCCTCTTTCAAGTCTAGCATTGAAATAGTCTTAATACACTATATGGCCAAAAGTACTGTATGTGGATATCTGACCATCATATCCATATGTGCCATTCCAAGCACATCAGACTTACAGTAACAGAGTGCTGCGCCCGATTTGCTGTTATAACAGAACTCCACTTTTCTGGGAAGTCTTCCCACTAAATTTTGAAGTGTGATTGCGGGGAATTACACATAAATCAGCCACAAACCATTAGTAAGTTTAGGAGTTTAAGAAAGAGGTCTGTGTGCAGTTCAAGCTCCAATTCATTCCAAAGATGTTCAGTGGTACAAGCGACTTTTTTTAGTAACCTTATGACATGAAACCAAAAATAGGTTTTACTGCAAATTCTTTTTAGCAGAAAAGGATTTTGTTTTTTGTTCTGGCAATTTAGGGTTTTTTTTTGTTTGTTTGTTTTTTCAACAGCAGTACAAGCTTTGGACAAACACTAGAGGCTGTCAGAACAAAACTGTCAGTGAGGGGATGCCTTTCAATGTAAAAACCAGGCAAACACAGGGATAGCAAACAGTTTAAATTAACCAAACAACAAGGGGAACAAAGACATTGAGAAAAACACTGAGAAAAACATAGCTAGACTAGAAATAAAACCAAAACTCAAAACTATGTTACATAATACACTAAAGGCACCAAACAGAAACCATGGACAAAGTAAAACACGAATTTGAGGGGTTTCCGCACTGCAAAACGTAACGTGGCAGGACAACCGGGGGAATGAGGAACATGAAAAAAAAAACACCACCACATAACAAGATACATGAAACAAGATACACTTCCAGAACAGCCCCTAGAGTACCGGAAGTGAATGTCCAAGCATTACCCTGAAAAAAAATAAGTGTGGACAAAGTTAAAGTTGTAGATATCTTGTTTGTAAATACAATAAATTGTTGCAGATTTTGAAATTTGTTGCAAAGCCAAATGAATAAACCAGAAATAAAGGTAAAAGAGGTAGTTGAAGATGAGTTCTTTAATTACTACTAGAGTCTAATGAAATGTATTTTACAGTCATAAAAACAACAGGTACATTCAGTATGTTTGCTATTTTAAGATGTAAATTGAGCTTTGGTAGCTTTAAAACAGATGGCCACAAAAGCCACTTAAGGTTTTAAGCCTTCATTTGTGTGTCTACACACGCCTTGATTTTCTCCTTTCTAGCCTCCTGGGATGACAAGCTGTTTTACAAAATCTCTATATGTGGATTTAGCCGTCAAAATAAGTCTCTTGGGTTATCAGAAGCATGCCATTACAGTCAAAAATATGCAGTTCAAAATACCAAAGTTTTCCTTAACAGGGTTCAGCAGCCAATCTGGATCCTGCTTCATTAATGAGAACGCTTCTGTGTGTGCAACCAATTAGCTTTGTTGTGGAATTTTACAATGGACTCCCAGAATATGACACATCTCTATACCAGATGCTCACAACACAAGAGTTTGTCTACTTTACAATACACCACAGAAACCTTATAAACACATCAGAAGTTAAGGAGATAACAGTTTTTTGAAGAATATTTTTTGTCAAGCTTTATAAATGTGCGTTTTTTGCAGTTCTTTAAAATGCACATAATACAAGTTTAGAAAATGAATAGCAGCTTAGAAATACCAGAATCAATTCAGTAACAATTTACTGGTACTTTTGTCCATAACATGCGATGTCCATAGGCATGTGATGTCATGAGATGTCACAACTGTTCACCATAATGTTTAATGCCATGGCAGCTTATGTTCTTTGGTAGTGTTTGCATTTGCTCTTGTGCGTACTTTATGAAAACGGATATACTTGTCTGAAAACAATGATAACATAATAATTGATAACATTACTGGAGGCACTGTGGCTTAGTGGTTAGCACGTTCGCCTCACACCTCCAGGGGGTTCGATTCCCGCCTCCGCCTTGTGTGTGTGGAGTTTGCATGTTCTCCCCGTGCCTCGGGGGTTTCCTCCGGGTACTCCGGTTTCCTCCCCCGGTCCAAAGACATGCATGGTAGGTTGATTGGCATCTCTGGAAAATTGTCCGTAGTGTGTGATCGTGTGAGTGAATGAGTGTGTGTGCCCTGCGATGGGTTGGCACTCCGTCCAGGGTGTATCCTGCCTTGATGCCCGATGATGCCTGAGATAGGCACAGGCTCCCCGTGACCCAAGGTAGTTCGGATAAGCGGTAGAAAATGAGTGAGTGAGTCAGTGATAACATTACTACAAAAAAATCTGTATTTCTGATTCTTTAATAGATAATGTGTAGATAATAGACTAATGTGTTCTTAAAGTTGTTTTGAATTCTTAGTTCTGATTGGCCAGAAGGTGTTTAAGTAATTACTACCATAATATATTACAATTTACTTCTATAACCTTTATATACTAATATTATTAGCATTATTTAACAGAGGAAAAAAACATTGAAGTTTTTTGTAAGGCATTGTAATTGTAAGGTAAAACATTTCCTTTAGATTTTTTGCCACAGGAAAATCTACAGGAGTGAGGACATTGTACTTAACAGGTTTACAGTAACCTGCCTTTTTTCTTGTTAAAAAGAAGTTGCTGATGGTATGACAGTTTATAGTTTGTACACTGTAACCATTACTGTAAGTAAGTAACTCAATAGAGACACAGATAGAAGAATGGTGTCAATATTTCATAATTAAAGTTTTCTTATCATTGGCCAATAAATAATATTGCGACATAATAGAAATGAATTCGTTTGAGATGTGTTGTTTAGGCTATATCACATCAACCTTACATTGTTGCTAATTTAATTAATTTAAAAGATTTATTATTATTTTTTAATTAATATAGACAAGAACAGAGAAAGGTCACCCCATCATGATGTTGCCATAGAAAAATCAACGAAATGTCATAATAGTGGTTAATAGTGTTTTTTTTTAAATATGTCAAGGAAATAATATGTCATTTCATATCAAGTCTGTCATGCATTATAGATTTTTATTATGTGTTATACTAAACATATAACATGTCAAACAATTATATGCATCTCTTGGAGCTCAGAGTCTGACAAACCACACAAGCATGTACTACTGGAAAACTGAGAAACCTTCTCTCCTCACATTACAACAACAGGGGGATCTGGCCTGTTCTCTCCACAGAGTCCACAAGTTCTCCTACACCACCTCATTGCTGCATCTTCTTCACCAGCTTCTTCCTGTAGCTGCCTTCATCAGATTAAAAATGCTGATTCTTGCCTACAGAGTCAAAAATGGACCAGTCACTACCTACCAGAAGACACCAAATTCCTTTTAAGCCACTTGCCAGTTGTCCCTCAGGAACCAAGGACATTGCATGTCATGCCTCTTCTCTGTACTGGCACCCAGGTGGTGGAATAAACTTTCTTTAGCTGTCTAGACAACAAGAGTCTTCATTAAGCTTGTAGCACAAAAAAAACAACAATTCAAGAGTCGACCCTAGTGTATAACATGGATATTTTTAAAGCACAAAGTACTTCTGAATGCCATAAAGTTATATTTAAACACCATTATATTGTCTACAGTATTTACCTAGATTAAAAGCAGTAAATAAAGTAATAAAGCAGTGTATTAAAGTATAGTGTAGAGATTCAGATACCTTTTTAAAACAAAGAAAAGTATGGTAACAAGACAGAAATGTCCAAAAATGACAAGGATAAGGCTTTTGTAACTCCATATACAAAAAAATATATAAAATATCATGTATATAATATTACAAAGCATTAGAAGCACAACGATATCTAAATATAGTTATAAAATATTGATTCTTTTTTAGAAATGTTACTGGATTGTTTCCAAATCTTCGAAGAACATTGAAGAAACATTAAAGAAAATACCCGCTTTAAAACTTTAAATTATCTATAACAAGCATTGTTTTGAAATCTGTTGTGTGTTACACAGTTCTACTCGTGCAGCAGGTGTAACAAAATGGTGCTATTCTAAACTATACAGTAGACTCAGTGTCATGGGAATTCGTATAAATTGGTTCCTCACTTCAATGTAAAATTCAATTAGGATACGTTCCAGAGATTTGCCAATGTAATTTCTTTCCTTCTCTCATATTCCTTTCTCCTCTTAAAAAAAAAAAAAAAAAAAAGTACGACTATCACAGCATCCTGTGAAATCCTCACTGGAAGGCCTCATTCGAACACTTCAGTGCCAGTAAACACAGAGGGACAGAGCAAGTGCAGGCTGATTGCTCCAGTCCCACTGTCAAAATGCCTCCTTAGCGTTAATGAGAATCTCTGCAGTCTACTGGGAAACAGTGTGCCTGCAACTCACTCACACTGAGCCACACACACACACAACTCATGTGCCATACAGTCACAAGACATATATTGGACTATCTCAGACACACAAACCTTGGTCAGATCTTATACCCATCATTCTCCCTCATGGTGTCCTGCATACACTCCATACATCATCTTTTTATAATGCCAAGGTGCCACTGCGGGTTCAGGGAATCTGGCTCACATTATATCATTCTGAGAAACTGTTATGTAATCAGATTGAGATTTTTTTTTTAATGCATAGCATTAGTTCAATTAAATGTTTTTAGGAATTCAGTTTTATTTATATATTTATATTATGTTTTAAGTAATGACTACCATCACAAAACAGCTTTGCGAGAAGCAGAATGTCAATTTAGGTTTTAGATGAGCAAGCCAGAGGCGACGGTGCCAAGGAAAACTGATGGGGAAGAAACCTTGAGAGGAACCAAACTAAAAAGGGAATCCATTCTCTATGTGACACTGGATTCCAGAATTATAAATCATTGCTGGATTTGTCACATCCAGGTCCACCACCAATACTCCAGGAACCACCTTTCTCCTTCCGCCTAATATTCTCACCTGTCTCTAATTCTCAGTGCAATTCCTTTGTGTATGTACTGCATATAATAGTGTTTTTTTCCTTTTTACTGCAATATTTGTGATTTTTTTATTTTGTAAGTTTATACAGTCTCCTTTTTCAATCGATTCTTTGATGATTTTTGACTGATTTGGATTTGTTACCAAATTGTGCCCACAACTGCACTGATTCTCACTCTAGTTTGTGACCCAATTATACACTATATACTGTAGCACGGTGGCTTAGTGGTTAGCACGTTCGCCTCACACCTCCAGGGTTGGGGGTTCGATTCCCGCCTCCGCCTTGTGTGTTTGGAGTTTGCATGTTCTCCCCGTGCCTCGGGGGTTTCCTCCGGGTACTCCGGTTTCCTCCCCCGGTCCAAAGACATGCATGGTAGGTTGATTGGCATCTCTGGAAAATTGTCCGTAGTGTGTGAGTGCGTGAGTGAATGAGAGTGTGTGTGTGCCCTGAGATGGGTTGGCACTCCGTCCAGGGTGTATCCTGCCTTGATGCCCGATGACGCCTGAGATAGGCACAGGCTCCCCGTGACCCGAGGTAGTTTGGCTAAGCGGTAGAAAATGAGTGAGAGTGAGTACTGTGGCAGAAGTATTGGAAGGATGCTAAATATAAGCATCAGAGTCTTTAAGACTACAGCAGATGTTTTAAGAGGTAAGTTTATCATTTTAGATTGAAACTATACAATAAAGTAAGATTGAGACTTGGGCATAAACTATTTTTGCTAAATGCATGTGGTACCATCCAGCAAACTACAGGTTATTCAATTGGGTTCATCCTAGGTTTGCCAATGTTTCAGGCATTTCCTAGTCCAAAGATATGCATAGTAATCTTATTTAAATCTTACAATTGTTTAAAGTGTGGAAGTGGGTTTCTGCGATTGTACCCTGCAGTGGGTTGGCATCCCATCCAAAGTGTCCCTTAACGTGTCACATGCAAATTCAGACTCATGTATGTTGCTTACTCTGCAAGAAAAGAATTCCACCACCTTCCTTTTTTTGCCTTCACACACATTCTCTTGCTTCATAGATTCAACCTCAGAACAGTTGTGAAATTTTAAACCTGGGTGTGTATAAGGGGGAGCAATTTCCTATTACAGGATGCCTTTTGTTAGGTAGTAAGTGGGGCATTCTTCATTTTTGAAGGTGCTCATTAATCACATGTGAATGAAAGAAATGAGAAACACAAGGACAAAGGGCACAGATGAAATTTCATTACAGGCATCAGTTTACAGATTTAGTCATGAAATATAAAGCAGGACAGAAGATAGCTTATAGTGTGTGGGGGGAGAAAAGTAATTGTGTGTAAGGTGAATGTTTACCCAACATGTCAGTGTCATTTGTGAGAGAGCATTTTCTTATATCTAATACAGAGCTGTAAATGTTTACTACAACAGATAGTTCTGCAGCATTTTTATCCTATTGAAATCGAACCCTGGTGCATTTTCTCACTTTTCCCTTAAAATCCGAGGTGAGATAGTCACAGTCCTGTTACGATTGAACTCTAGTGTAGTTTGATTACAGCGAGAAAGCAATTCAATACTGAATTGATCCAGCAGCTGAAGAAAAAAAAAGACCTGTATTTTGCAGAAAACAAACCAAAATAAAGCATATTACTTTCTATTATGTGTGAAAGTTCCCTAAATAGTGAACATTACCATAATGGTAGTAATGCCATTGCAAAGTTTATGAGCTTTATAAAAAAAAAGGATGTAGCACTTAGACAATGTTATTTTTGCTTTGAACTCTTTGAGTGAGTATAAGCAGGTCATTAAGGAAAGCATTAGGAAAGCTTTTTAAAAATCCTTTCATGACATTTAGACGTTATTTCTGTCACAGTATGCTTTCATCTAAAACATAGTCTATAAGTGTGTTCCCATTTGTTTTTATGTTTCCAGAGAGATGCTAGTCTAAGAAATATACTTAAAACCAGGAAGTGATTGTCAGATTGTCAACAACTAGAAGTGAATTATTACGATCTCCTAATGTTACTACAACATCACGCCCCGTACATTTACTACTTATCTTTCTCCGTGTATTTGAAATGTCAACGACTGCCGTCAAGAAGCTATATTTGACACACAATCAAAACCTATTGTGCACTAACTAATTGGCTTTTGAATTGGTTTTCTCTAATGTCAAGCAGTGTATTAAAGAATTAAACTCAGGCACCATTTGCATAGTGTAATATGAAGCTGCCCTCATGCAGAGAGGACATGGTGAGAAAGCATATGTGCTGATTTAAATTTCTACTGAGACTTGTGTTTTGTGAAAAGAAGTGCTTTCAGTAGATAGAGGCAGAGGAAATGCTCAGGTGTAAATCTGAGGTTTTAACCTCTTGGCTCTTGCAGCCTGAGAGGACATTTAAAGATATGAAAGTCACATCTTCATGGCTTTGATATTATACAAGCTAAACTAAATGTAGACAATAAATGCACATATACTAGTGCATTGTCAGGCCCCCGGATCCGGTGGAAAGGAGACAGACCCGTCGGCAGGATAGCTTCAAATGATAGGGGTTTAATACACAAGGGAAACAAACAGACATCCACACGACACGGGGAACTAACGTTACTTAATCTAACTTAAATACACTAATGAATCCGCCCTGCCATCGGCAACGTGGCTCACATAAATACACACACACAGTCAATCACAGGATGGGAAACAGGTGAGGAGACAGGGAGGAGCAGACAAAGGCGTGGCAGACACGTGACAATAATAAAAACATTCGCACGTGTCCTCGCACGTGTCCAAAGGTCCGCGCTGATCCCTGACATGCATACATGCATATGGATGGTCATGTGGTAAGATGTGTCAGGCAGCTCTACTCCTGGGACCTACTCCTGATGCCAGGTCTGGTGGTGGTTTTTGCAGATGAGCTCCTGATGATATGGAGACATCTTGTAGACTCACCTCCTGGGGTCAAGTGTAATGACTGTTGGATGCATTGCATGTAATGGAAGCAGATCTTAGATAGACTAGGCCTGTGCAACCGATTTTGGCAAAGTGGAATATAACTTCATGTTGAGGAAAGTGTGAAATAGGGGGTATGGTTTGTATATATTTGTATATACAAATATATACATATATACATATATACATATATATATATATATATATATATATATATATATAATTTACACAAAATTCTCGAAGTGGTCTCTGTCTAACCCCAGAGTTCCCAAAGGAGACAGACCTTAGGTATGTGTGGGGACATTCACAAGTACCAGGTTGAGGCTTGCAGTCGCGTTTTTTCCCATTGGACAAGATGGTTGCCTCAGTAATTTATTGAGTTTCAGGAGATTTGGACGAGACCATGCACAGTATCTGCTGAGCAAGTGTGGTTGGAGTGTTGAACACTACTAGGGATACTGTTGAGTGATGAAAACCACTCCTTAACTCAGTGGGCACTGAATGCAGGAGACAGTGTCAGAAATCTGTGGTGGTTCATGTTCCATCTCCGTGGCTTTTAGAAACCTTTATGGTGGAAAGATGTGGTGAATGTGATTCAGCCTGTGATGTCAAAGGCATCTATCAATCTTTTCCACAAGTGATGTAAAAAAAAGAGCTTGATAAATTTATTGGGTCGGTGGCAGCAGTATTCCAGTCACTATACCAGTTTGTCATGGTGATGCTATACCTCAGTTTCCAGATGAAGCTCATTCCAGAATCCATTGGGCATCTACAACCCTACCTTCACCTATGGTCATGGGCATACATAGTGAACAAAAGATTAATGTCCCAAGTATGGGTGGTTCTTCCAAGGGTTGTTGGGCTTATTGTTCCTAATCTACTACTACTGTATCAAACAGATCCCACTGGACATGGCAGACACTGGACCTACTGGTGAGATTATATCTCACAGTTGGCCTGGGAAAGGGAAAAACAGTCTGAAAATAAATGGATGGACGTACAGACAGACGGGTGAATGGATGGATGGATGGATGGATGGATGGATGGATGGATGGAAAAAGAAATCTAAGAACATACAGTGCATATAGTACAGTTTGAGAATATAAAATACTTGGAGCTGGAAAGCAGTCCAAGAAAAGAAATGAGATAATAAGCAAGCAATGAGGAATACTATGTGCAGAGTACAAAGCCAGCAATTGATACACAAAGAAAAATACATTATCTCTCTCCATTTCTCACACTCTCCTTGTCTATGTCCATATTTCTTTTTTTTTTTCAATAGTCAATATTACAGACCTGTTTCAGCAGCTTGCGACGTTCCATGGATCAATGCATTAGGCACTCAGGGGCCCAGTGTTCATATCCAAGCACATAATGGTCATGCACATTATGCTCATGAAATATTTCCATGGATGAACAATATAGATTTCAGAAGCTTAATGTCACCTTGCTTTTATATTACTATCCGAACTTGTAGTTTTAGTGTTTATAGAATGCAGTAATGCAACCTTTAATGCCAAGCATGACAATATCATAGGATATATAGATATACTGTAGGTCACATAAGTGAATAAGAAAAATAAGAAAAAAAGAGGACAGATTCTCAGATCTGAAAGTGCAGTGATTTTTACAAAACACTTTTATGATCTATACAGATAAACTTTCAGTTCTCTGGTTTCCTCCAACCTCCCAAAAACATGCCAACAGATACTGTAGATTGTACTTCTAATGGAGTGTCTTCCTATCTAGTGTGGCTTTCCACCTCATGCCCAATGTTTCAAATCAGAGGCATTGTAACCCTGAGCAGGATAAGGTGAAGATAAATGAATAAAGGCAGCATTATATGCAAACATTAGACTGTACGCCATCCTGTTTCCAAATGGTTTCTGAGAATGTTGCCCTTTTATCATAGTGAAGAAAATAGTCGCTAAGTAGGCAATAAACACTAGTGTACACTACTAACAGTTGGTCATATTACAGACTAGCTCTCTAGCTAACGCTGAACACATGAAATAATATTCTACAGAAGTTTAAAATGGGACCTTTTGAGAAGGATTCCAAAACAGAATTAGGCCTATGAATTTCCAGAAGAGGCTGTAATGAGTCAAGATTAATGTCAGTCACAGTGAGTGAGCTGGAGGGGCTGAGCACTCAGGGACAAACGGACTAGAGGGAAGTGAAATATGACCGTAACTACAGCAGAGAGCCCAGGGCTGGGACTTAACATAAGCACCGAGTATCACCCTCCATTCACCTAGAGATTAGCCTGAAGTGGGGTTTAACTAATACACCTGTCAGACTTCTTAAAACACACACACACCTGTTCATGTGCTATAGTGAGTAGCTCCCTTGACATTAAGAGTGTGCAGCTGTCACCAACAACTTACGTCAGTGTGAAATACACAGACTGTGAAAATCTGCCCAAGCCTTATTATCTGCACCCAAACAAATAGTTATTTCACTATTGAGGTCAGAGCTTGAGATTGAAAACATTATTTAAAAAAATACAAGAACCTATCCATTTTTAAAAATGCTTTGCTGAGAAATGAAACGCACAGTACTTTTGCTCCTGCTTGTTATACATAACGAAGCTACCGGCCTAATTTAGTTATTTCAGGTTGGTCAGTGTTTGACTTCTGTTCCAATTAATTACATCTTAAATCAAAAGGCATGCACTGACACTGACACCAGATCTGAAAGTTCCCACAAGGAACCTGATTAAAGCTTCTCATTCTGCGTGTGTGAGTGTAAGTGTGAGATTTCATCAAACCTTTGAGGTGAGCGCACAGACATGCACATAAAATCCGAACGACTGGGGAGAAGTCAAGATTCTCTGTCAGAATGAGCCTGCCCTTTAACAGCTGACTTCAACAGACACACACACCAACACACACACACACACACACACTGACAGTAGCACAGAGGGAAATGGCCGGTTTAGGTTGCAGAGCTTATCCTCTGGGCTCTTTGATTGGCATCAAGAGATGAAACAGGCCCATTCTAACAAGCATCTTCTCTTCTTTCTCTTCCACATCTCCTCAACCCACCCCCACAACCTCCTGTCTCCTCCTCTTATCCTCTCACCATTCTCCTATATCTCTCTATTTTTTTTTTTTCTGTCGCAAAGGCATCTGCATATATTCACAATGACACACACACATATACTGGGAAAACAAAGCCCAGACAAGCAACAGCACAAGGATGGCTGTCATTTATGAGATGGCATCAGGGTGCGTAGGAGTAAGGAAGTGAGATGAGAGAGGCTAATGATGCCCTGAGTTGGTAACACTGAATCATCAGCCCATGCTGTCTCCCTGTAATGACCACAGAGAAAAAGCAGGAGATATGCAAAGTGAGAACTTTTATTTATTTTTTTTGCAATGTTATTAAGTCGCCTCAAAGTATAAGAAAAATTTGTATTCCAGGCCGTTTATTTCCGTTTATTCCTTTAGGTACTTAACAAAGTCATTCTGCTGGGTGCTTGCTCATCAGAAAGTGCTGACATATTTAGAGTGTTTTCAGTTTTCCCACGAACGCTGTCACATCTCGTGTAAATTGGTACGTCCCTCCCCGCAGACAAACTGTCCTCTCCTCTGCAGAAGTCTCATCTGCAGCGAGTGCAGGTGTGGCACTCAGATGCAGTAGATTGATTTTCATGCAAAGAGAGATATTGCTTGATGTGCTCTGACAGGACTTCCTCAACACTTTCACACACATACTCACGCACACGTTGGCACACAGAGTGAAAGCCTTTTGACAGAACTTGCCAATCTTTTAGCAGTGAACCCAGTGCAGCAATGCTGTCACTTCCATCACTCTGTTGTCATCCTTCTCTTCCATGTGGCATGTAAAGATGGAATGGCTAAAGCCCTTAAGTTCCTCCTTTTCTAAAGCTTTTCTTTAGAGTCATACAGCCGGGATTCAGGCTTGTCAGAGTGGCCCCCTGCGTACAAGATATGCTTCTAGACACATGTCTGTAAATTGTCTGTGCATTTTGTTGTGTGTGAAGTGTGTCCATAAGTAAACATGACTCAACATGATAGATTCAGATTGGCACTAAATTTGCAGCGGTTCTTTGATGATAAAATTAAATCTGCCTCACTTACTAGTAATAACTCCTTAACTAACTCCCTAATACAAGGCTTAATACTTCTTATGAACACGTGAATGATTACAGAACAGCTCTTGGTCAAGCACATTGGAGTTGATATGAAGATATATGAACCATAGCAAGTGTGACCTGTTTTTTTTTTGTTTTTTTTTTCTTTCATGTTTTTGGATTTAAAGTGAAAATTGTTTAATAGCTGTTATTTAAAAGTAATCAAATGAGTGAGTATTTCCTCAAAATTGATGATATTCCTGCTCTCTGCTACAAGATGCTACAAGTGCTTGTTAAAAATCTCTCTCACTCATTTTCTACCGCTTATCCGAACTACCTCGGGTCACGGGGAGCCTGTGCCTATCTCAGGCGTCATTGGGCATCAAGGCAGGATACACCCTGGACGGAGTGCCAACCCATCGCAGGGCACACACACACTCTCATTCACTCACGCAATCACACAATACGGACAATTTTCCAGAGATGCCAATCAACCTACCATGCATGTCTTTGGACCGGGGGAGGAAACCGGAGTACCCGGAGGAAACCCCCGAGGCACGGGGAGAACATGCAAACTCCACACACACAAGGGGGAGGTGGGAATCGAACCCCAACCCTGGAGGTGTGAGGCGAACGTGCTAACCACCAAGCCACCGTGCCCCCTTGCTCAATTTTGTAGCCGTTATCTACTACAAATCCACTAAAATTCTGTGTAAGGTTTTCCAACAAATCATCTCAACCTGAAAGCTAACAGTGTCCTGACTAATGACAAATTTTATATTGACTTGCAGTGATCAAATAATTCATTCACTTATACTGGTTAAAAATGTCTGATAAGTTGACGTGATTGTCCTGGAAAAAAAGTGTTACATAAGGTAAAATGTCACTTCTGAGCATATCATTTTAACATTTAAAAAAACAGGATCCTATCTATGTACTAGAATAACAAATGCAGTATTTTTGATGGTTGGACTTTCTAGATTTCTAACATAACTGTATAATCTATGGTTACAGTAAACATTTTTTAAGCTAGACTGTTCATAAAGCTGGAACTGGTCATAACATGTGTAAATATTATTCATTAGAACATTCAAAATGAAATTTAAATAAGGTAAAACATCATTAGGGGCTACAGTCAGCTATTCACAGATGTTCTTTTACTTTGGAAAAAGTAGACACCTGAAACAAAATGGCATCTAAATTAAAATGGCTGAATTATGATAAAATGTCTTCTATAGCCTTATAGGATAGAAAGACTCTGAACTTGTTTGTGCTTCATAATGTCATAATAATGTCAAGATTAAAATATGACCCAATTTAATAAAAAAAATAATAGAGACTGGTAAACATAAGAGTATTATTTCCTCATAGCAATTATACCTCTACATTTTAAAAAGGTCAAAAGGACAGTCTGTCATTCAACTGTTGAACCATTAAAATTAAAAGAATGAGCTTCATTCTAAATTAGCTTGCAAAAGGCCAGACATTCATAAAACCAACACAACCCACCCCGATAACACAAGAGTGAAAATCAGAGATTGTTCCAGGCAGAAATTAGTCATGCAAAGCTTGCATGGGACTAAGAGACTTTTCAAAGGAAACAGGGACTTCCTCTGTATTGACGAAGAAAACAGCCACTTACACGCTCAAGGCAGAATACAGAACAGAAAGTGTACATTTTTCAATGTTAGTTTAGATTGGTGCTTAAGTTCTCATTATTTTTCATCACTCATCAATACTGGACACCCAAGAACTTCATGGATGAGGAAGTAGCTGAGAAGTAGCTCTTGTCCCACTGAAAATTCCACTTAATATGCATGCCCTGAATGGAGACCCCAGGGAAAAGAAAGGCTGAAACAGAGTGCAATTGCACAAGCCAAGAACACAGGGCTGTTAAACAGTGAATCCATCACTTTTCTCATTACAAATATCCTCACAATTCCATAATGCTTTGTAAGCTTGTTGCTCCTTAGTTTAAAGCCAGAAATGCCTCAGCACATGCTACTCTTTGTCCGGCAGAACCATACAAATAGAATTCCCAGAAACATACACAGAGTTCCCTGCTCCTAACTGCAGTATTCATAAAAAAACAAAAGAAACCACGGTACCCCTACACCTTTTGTGGGACTACAGGACTCACAAGACTATGAGATACCTCCACACCTCCCATGGGATTATGAGTTTCACCCTCACAGCTCATGGGACTATGAAATAGCTTCACACATCTCATGGAACAATGAAATATCCCCCCACCTTTCATGGGACTATGAGCTAACCCCAAACCAGTTCACCCACACAATTTCAAGTTTACCTATTACAGTATATGTCAGAAATCTGGGCTTCCCGAGGAAGTGTGTTAAGACACATTTTTGCTGTGTAAGCTGTATAGTTTCAGCAGTAGCTACATGGATATTCTTTGGACAGAAAAAGGACAAGGGAACCCAGCTGTGCTTTGATTACAGGAGCCTTAATGCTGTGCCAGTTAAATAGCATTATTGCATGGCAGTGGGACACTAAAGCATTAGAACAGGTGCAGGGCACAAAGACTCTCAGCAAGATATTTTACACTACAAGTAACTTTTAATGTCTTATAAACTGGCAAATGAAGCCAATAGAATTTTATTTTTAAATCTTTTTCATTGACCTAAACTACTGAAAGATTGCAACGAGTTCTCTCACAACTCCTAAACAGCACATTGTGAAAGTAGAAATATGTGATTTTAACATTCACACAATCACATCGATCCAAGTATCCATCCCTATGTCTTTTATGCCCCCAAAACTGAGCTACACTGTTAGAAAATATGATCGAGACACCAACACATATTGGCAATAAAAGCAGCCATAGAGGAATGGAGGCACTGAATCGATGGTGCAGAGCATCCTTCCCTTATCTTGCCCAGCTACTGGAATCTAGAATATATGAACTCAGCTACACTCCTTAACCACCAGGTAGAACAGTGGCTTTATTTTTCACCTGACCTGTATTTGTCAAGAATTCATGCCAGTAACCTTGTGTCCTGAAGCAACCCTGAAGGGGTTAGATGCAAATGCAGGCCACAAAACAGTCACAAAAAGAAGCACATGTATAGACGCAGTATGGAAGCAGTCAGAAAAAAACAGGGATATGCAAAAGTATTGGGATAGTCAGAAATGCAGGCATGAGGGATAATCAGCAGGCAAAAACACTAGTCAAAACAGGACAGAGGCAACAGACTAAATAACAGGAATATCAGAGTTTACCAGTATAGCCAATGGGGGGGATAAACCCCCCAGCAAATAACAAAGAGCTTTGAAAAGTCACAGAATTGAGCATATACTGTAACTCACAACGAGGAACTGAAGCCAAGGGCTTAAAAAGTGTGAGAACCAAACGCACATAATGAGCAACAGGTAAACACCTGTTAAAAGTCTGGTGATTGAGAATGTGCTAGTGGTTGCTGAAAATTGGAGTCTTTAGCGGCCATGTTTGTCTGCCAAGGTGAAATGGACACCAACCTGACCAAATCCTGACCAAAAACATTCTCACCAAAGTACCTTTTTGTACAAGTTAAATATCATGGTGTATATTTATGGATTATTACAAAAAGTCCAGTTGCTAATTTCAGATTCAGATATTTCAGAGTATAAACCTCAGACTGACAGACAGACATTTGTTTACCAGACCAATCGGTTGACGTATCAGAAAGCTAAGCTTAGATATCGAGTTGCATTTTCCTTACTTAGTGCTGTTGTACAACAAAACTGTACTTTAGCACAATGCTAGCCAATTAGTTGACTGTAAGTAAGAAAGCTTATATACATTACAGCTAGACATGAGATCTAAATCTGTATATGTATTGCCATTTTCTTAATGATTCACAGTAGCCTTTCAAACATGGCAAAATATTGACGTTGATATGTTCAGTGGTACTTCAGGAAAATCATTTAGAACATTTTTAACATGTATACACAGCTAGATTCTTCATAATTATCTCTCATAAAACATAAAAGTAATAAGCAAGGCTTCTACATGCCAAGTCAATTATACCAAGTTCAATTCTTTCCTTGGAATATAATAGCTGTCTCTTGTTTTTCTTTCAGACAAGTGATAAAATGTAAAATGTTTATTCTCAAATTGGTAACAGGTGGTTTGTAATTACTGCGATAAAGGATTATTGTTCTAAATTGCTCTAATTGTTATTCATTTAATTACACTCAGAGTGTAAGAATGTGATTTGTGCACATATAATTTGATGTGATAATTGTGGGTCTAGCCTTCGGAATAAGTTATAATCGTTTAAAATGGGTAAAAAAAAAAAAAAAGAAAAGAAAGTGCTCAATATTTAAGACATTTTCAATCTTAAAGCCGCAATTTTCTCCACTCTCAGTCTGATATAAAAGTAATCCCTCAAGCTATGTAATACAGGGAAATATTGTGTTAGTCTGTTTTGCATTTAACACAAACCATGCTTCATTAAAAGTGCCAGTAGAAGGCATCAGGTGTGTATATCAATTGTTCAGAAACTCAAACTCCAAAACAGCGTGTGCAGATAAGTTCAGTATAGCAAGACAGCCTCGTTCTCATTACCATATTTCTTTTACTGCACTTCACAGCTGCATGTTTGGCATTTTAAGCACAGAAAGCGAAAGGGAATGACACAAAGTGTAACCTTATCCATCCCTCTTGTGTTTTTATGTGTATAAATGTGCGTGAGAAGATGGCAGAACAGCAGTACATCGTATCTAGCTCTCTACCTCTCCCTCATGCCAGATCTCCTCTGCCAACACTCCGTTGATTTAATTTCTCAAAAGACTTAATGAGTATAGAAAAAAGAGAGAGAGTATGTGTGCATGACAGGGTAACATTGAAGCATTAGATGCATGAAGGGAGGGAAAGTGACTTAAGAGACTTACATGAGTAAGCGAGATCTCCTGCTGAGACATTGTTTTTAAAGGATTATTAACGTCACCAATTAGCCAGAAATTATACGATCGTGCTTTAAAGCTGTCTGTCCAGTTGCCTGCATGTCTGTCAGCACTCAGACCTACATTCATCCACACACTCCGAAGGAGCAGGATTTTGATGGAAGATAGAACATAGAGGCCATTAATAAACTTTCAGAATAATCCTCATACATAATGCAACAACTCAGAGATGATTCCTTTTCCAATTTGTGCATTATTGTACTTAGAGCCAAATCGTAAAATAATTTCATTTCTAAAGTGAACCTTGGTTTATGACTGCATTAATATTTACACTGATATCAGTGGATATTTGAATCAGTAATATTTTATCTCAAACGCACTGAGACCCTTCATATTAAAATGCATTTAACGTGCAAACCCAGCACGTGGAAACCAGATTATTCAAAAGAAAACACATTTATCTGAATAAATCAAGTTGCTGTATCCTTCTTCGGGTTTGACCACAGCTGCACTATTTCAAACTAATGTCTGTTTGTTGTTAACGCTCCTTGCCATAACAGCTGTGAGAGCAGATTACTAGTTAATTTCACTGGTATAAGCCTCAGGGTCAATGTTCATATCTATAAATCATGTCTGTGGTGATAAACACACACTTGTTAGTAGATCGTCTCGAGCCTTTTGTATATAAAATCACAGGAAATTGCCTTAGTAACGTCAACTAAGGCCTTTTATTTAAATGATCTGCTGCCGTGTCTCTTGTCAGATCGTTCAAGAAATGATGGAAGAATGGGATTTTTTTATTTTTTTTTGTCAAAACTGACCAGTATATTTTATTATCAGAATTGCAGGTTTAAATCACATTTTTAAAAAAATATTCATTTAAAAAAAATTGTTTTCCAAAAAATTTATTAGGAAAGGCTGCATTTTAGTATAAACAGTTTACTATTATGACAATGAATAAACCAGAATGTGAGAAAACTGACTGATTTATAAATACAATACGCCTCCCATTATGAGTTCAGAAAAGGTCCAAATTGCTCATGACCTTGCATCCTAACAATGCCTCAGTGAGGGTGTTATGCTAATAATTCTAAATGATATAATTGATTTTTTTCAACTGAAGTAACTTCTGCCTCTTCTAGCTATAAATCCAGACATTAAATGCCAAGACATTGGAGGAGAGAGGAAATGAACGCACAAAGTCAAAGTTCAGTTGCAATCTTACTGTCAGAAAGGTGTTGCATTACACCTCACTAAATTAGATTCAAGATCTTGGATAAAGGTGAGACGAAGCAATGCTTCTGAATAAAACATATCCCTTTTGCAAGCTTTTGCAGCACAAGAAATTGTCTGAAAGAGCCCAAATTCAGTAGTGGAGTGGAAAGATGCAGAGAGAAAGTGAGGAATAATGCGTTATGGATTGAAGCTGTCACTCCTGTTTCTGAGGAGGTGAATCCATTTGCATTGGAGTAGACGAACGAATTGCAGAATTTTTACCAAAAAGCATCATGTGCTGCATGTTAATACAGGTATACAGGCACCTGCAAGATCTGAGCTCCGGATCGAGAATGCCAACAACATGAAAGGTCACAATAAAACTTTCCTAGGCCTTTTTTTTGTGTAAAACCTCGGGGTAAACAGTGGGCTTAAAGCTGTACGTTAGCATGAACAACAAATTCCAAAGACTTAGTCATTTTACTGGAGTCATTTTGGGACTAGTAAGCTTAGCAACTTGCAGATAATCATATTCTGATATGTCATGTCCATATTATTATATGTTCACTGAGATAATTTATGCCAAACTTTAAACCATTTTCTAGATTTATTTGCAAAAACAGAACCTGTTACTTCAGACAATTGCTTCATTGTGATCGTGTTATAAGCAAGCTGTCATGGTTTTGCTGCAAATGCAGATGAACTATGTTACCCCATCTGTCACGGACGAGGGGGTAAAAACGGACCCAAATGCAGGACAGCAAAACAAAAACAGGATTTATTAACTAAGAACCACTAAACAGGACAAAGACAAACCAGACGAAGACAACAGAGGATTCCAACTAAATTAGATTAGATTTTCAACTAAATACTAATGATAATCATGACACATGAGGGACAGGTGTGCAGAGGCGGGGAGGAAAAGACAAGGGCGGGGCAGACACGTGAACACCGAACATAAACAAAAAGGCACATGGCCAAAGTCCGGGCAGAGTCCTGACACCATCAGCCCCAGCAAGTCAATGATCCCTCACACCTGTTAGTCAAGTCAAGTCACTTTTATTGTCACATCACCACAGCACATGTGCCTTGTTGAGTGAAATTCTTGTGAGCGTGCTCCAGAAATTGCAGAAACAATTAACATACAGGTGAAAATGTGCAAATGTGAAAATGTGCAAATGTGCAATATGCTCATACATAGTCAGTACACACAGTGTACTATTAGACATACTTACAATAGCACTACACATTATATACAATATGTACTTACATATATATATATATATATATATGTATATATATATATATATATATATATATATATATATATATATATGTGTGTGTGTGTGTGTGTGTGTGTGTGTGTGTGTGTGTGTATAAATATAATATATTTTATATATATATACAGAGGATTCCGCGCTGCACAAGGCAACATGGCTCAACTAAATACTAATGATAACCATGACACATGAGGGACAGGTGTGCAGAGGCGGGGAGGAAAAGACAAGGGCGGGGCAGACACGTGAACAAGGAACATAAACAAAAAGGCACATGGCCAAAGTCCGGGCAGAGTCCTGACACCATCAGCCCCAGCAAGTCAATGATCCCTCACACCTGTTAGTCAAGTCAAGTCACTTTTATTATCACATCACCACAGCACATGTGCCTTGTTGAGTGAAATTCTTGTGAGCGTGCTCCAGAAATTGCAGAAACAATTTACATACAGGTGAAAATGTGCAAATGTGCAATATGCTCATACATAGTCAGTACACACAGTGTACTATTAGACATACTTACAATAGCACTACACATTATATACAATATGTGTGTGTGTGTATAAATATAATTTTTTGTTTGTTGTTGTTGTTGTTGTTGTTGTTTTCACTGTTTTTGTTTACCTGTCTTCACTTTACTTAATAAAAAAATCTACCCTCGTATCCACCTTCTCTACGATCCCTGACAGAAGCTGAAGTCCTGTTTCCAGTATCATCCTGATGTGAGTGTTATTAAAGTAATGGTTACATTGCAAATGACTCCCCAAACCTAAATTAATATTTAAACACTGTACTTGTAATGTCAGTAACAGAACTGAACCCATCAGTCTGTTTACTAATAAGCTCAGCCATTTTGGAGCATCGGATCATGTTCACCTTTACCTGTCACTGGAATGTAATATGATCGGATGTGCTACATTGTTTGGTTTGCTGCATGTGTGCGATATGCTGTGGTTCTGCTTCCTTTGATCATGAAAGCAAATCATGCCACCGCCCTGACCGCTTGGAATTATATTGCACTTTGATCCTGACAAATTTTCCGACTTTTCTCTGCTTGGTAGGTGATATATTACATCGCTTAACAAGACTGAGATGATGTGAATTAGTGAATAATTTAGTTTTAAAAGTGGTGAGGTCCAGAAGATTTGTCTTTATAATTACTTTCCTCCAACTCTCTAGCTCCTCACTCACCGCTTTATACGTGATGTGATATTAAGTACTTGGTGGATGCTTAGTATTGGGTATGAAATAATTGGGATGAAATTTGAGTACTGCCTCTTATGTTTCCAAGATCCCTTTTTCTTTAAAAGTATCTGAGCTGCTCCTGGCTAATTCATTTAAACCAAAAGAGCGAAGGTGTTTGAGAATGTCTAGTATGTCTTTCTACAAAGCAGAGAGGAATTGAGTTGTGGCTTAGAATCTGATCTGTGAATATGAGTGTGCTGTGATCTTCAAACTACGCTATTGAGTTTAATAGATAAAAAAACCCATGTAAGTGCGAGTGCAACATACACATAAGAACAGTTCTCTTCTTGTTACTTCCATTGCTTCAGCCTTGCACATTAAAACACTTTGGAAATGTGGATCAGACAAATCGTGAGTCGATTTTTACACGATATAATTGGCATCCGTCCGAGATTCTGACCCCCACAATCAGGTAGCAATATGCAGTCATGTCCACTTAAGCCTTATTAAGTAAACTTGTCAAAGTTATCATCTTTTGTCACTGCTCTAAATGAATTACTTAAAGCCTGGATCACTTCATCTGTGTGTCAGTGTTGATCTCTAAGATTGTCCCTGATATGACAGCTGAAGAAAATTAAAGACATTAGCTCAGCTCTGTCGAGCAAAGCCACAGGTCTGAATAATGCATTACGTTGAGATGGCTCCTGTGTTTAAGTGATAAACAATCCCAGACAAGTGCTTTCTAATGTAGCATTAGGGGAATTATTGCATCTGCATTTGTCTAGCTGTCAGTATCGAAAGCAGACTGTGCATGAAGAAGATGGGATCTGTGAAAACCCATGATGAAGCTAATAGCATCTAGCATGCAGAGGTTCGAATGGATTCTCCAGTGGATGGATTGCCTTAAGGCTTACAGTTATTTACTGAAACGTTCCATCATTGGGCTGACAAGTGAAATAGTAAATATGCATCCGAACACAGCAATAAAAAAAAAGCTGGGTTTGCTGAAGGGATGCTGGGAACCAAATTTTAAATTTTGGGAAAATCCAAAGTTCTGAATATTAAGCAACACTGACCCCTTTATAATTAATGACATAACACTTGAAGCTATGCCGTACTGCCTTACACGAACATTAGGGGCTTTAAAACAATATTTCCTCTGTCCACATACGTGCAGGATCTGTACATGGTTAGTCAACATCATATAGCATCCCGTCTTTTCTCTTTGCTCTATCATTAGTGTCGTGTCCTTAGTGATTTTCCCTCATTTGCAGCTCATCAGCATGAATAGAAAAGTGATTATTTTCCTATAACAATGTGTCCCAAAGTGTATTACAAATATTTTTAGCCAGAGAAAGTCCTTATTTGACACACATATCTTACAACACAGTGGATTTCTGTTCTTCACATATCCAAGCTTGTTAGGAAGTTTGGGGTAACACGCAGGATCAGTCATTTTTACACTTACATTTACAGCACTCTTATCCAGAGTGACTTACATTGTCTTATTTCAGTTTATACACCTGAGCAATTGAGGGTTAAGGGCCTTGCCCTGCAGTGGCAACTTGGTGGACCTGGGATTCGAACCAATGATCTTCCGATCAGTAGTCGAACACCTTAACCACTGAGCTACCACATGCTGTCACGATACAGCACCCCTGGAGCAGAGGGGGTTAAAGGCCTTTATCAAAAACCCAACAGCTTGACAGGGCTGGGACTTTATATGCTTGTCTGATTGATCAGTAACCTGGAGCCTTAACATTAGACTCACACCTCCAGTGTTGGGTGTTTGATTACTGCCTCTGTCCTGTGTGCTTCTATACATGTTCTCCCTCTGGGGTTTACTTCTGTTTCATCCCCAATCCTAAGACATGTAGCATGCTGATTATCATCTCTTAATTGTCTATGGTGTATGTGTGATTGTGGCTTGCAGTTGGTTGGCACCCAGACCAGGATGTCCGCTGGGATAGACTCCAGGTTCCCTGGCTAACGCTAACCATAGAAAATTAATTGGATGGATTTGTTTTATTTATTTTTATTTTATTAGTGTATTATGGTGGAATTTCATGAACCTTTATTTCATTTACAACAGCTATAATAAATGTACTTTCACTCTCTTTTGAAGGAAATTACACAAAGGAAAATGCATTTTTTCATGTTGCCAAGAAACACTGAAGCCTTTCCTCTGTTTGGAAAATGAAACGTTCCAGTTATACATCAGACTGTTAAAGTGCTTCTAAAAAGAAACATTGACTTTCAAACAACTTCACTATATAAATAATTAAACAGAGTTTTATGCCTTCTTATGTGCAGTGTCTACCATACAATCCCAGTAAAAGAGATGTTACTATAGAAACAATATTATATTAGAAAGAATGTACGAACATGAGCTGCTGGAATTACTGTGTTATAGAAAATTAATTTAAACCTTCTGACACACCGATTCAGGAATTAAAAAGTACTGGCATAATAAATAATACGATTATATACCATAATTCAAAGTAGTCATATTCTGTAGTGAGAGCAAACACCTGGCAACCTAGTACTCACCTGTATATACTGCTCCATTGTTGGAAATTGTTGAAAGACAGAGAAAATTTCACACAATCCTGGCATTTACCTAAATCAAGCTCGAATGCCCAATGGGCCCTAATTGCAACTGAAACCCATTTAAATACTATAAATATAGTTTGAGTTTATCTCCAGGGCCAATGTATGCAAGCACACACAAACACATACAGGATTTTGGACATTGCGGGGTCAGCAGCATCGTTGTCCAGCTTGAAGACAGCAGAGATAAATCACCACTACCAGATTAGACCCAATAAAACAGAAAGCGGAGAGCGAGAGGGGAGTGGGGAAGGAAGGGATAGAGATAACAAATAGGAAAGACACCGAGAAACAAATGGAGGCCTGCGAGTTTGTTTCACAATATACAGACTAATAATTTGTTTTCTAGAGGATATTAGTGCTTGAACGTTTTAGTAAAGTTTGGCTCCCAAATGAAGACTAGGCCAGTGTTTCCTATACAGCATGTTAAATCTTTTATACTCCAAAAATACTAATTTATGTCATAATATCATGATGATAAATAAATTAATGTCAGGATAATCATCTGTAATTATTGTTGCCATCCTGAGACAATAGGCAAATATGGTCTACACTTGATATCTTTTTTTTTTTTCCTGCAAGCTCTAATATAAATGAAAAGATTTCAAACAGCTACACATGGAAAGCGGCAAGGATAAAATGGGGAAGCATCAACAAGTGTTAAATTATAGCTCAAAATTCATAAGAACATACACTTGACCTGAGGCTGAATACACAATGCATAGCACACACGACACAAAAGATGCATTACAGGAGTTCTCTAATTGGTTTTGCTTCGAGAGTCTAATGGGCATCATTAAAATGGTTGGAAAATTTCTGAGTTCTGGGAAGGCACATACCACATCTAATTAATAACCTTGCAAGCTGTTGCCAAGGTCCATCTCCATGGTAACAAGACCAGGAAGTGACATGATGCAGCTCTTTGGAATGCCATTCCTGAAATACTGGGTGTCAACTAGACCTTCGCTTTTGGTCAAAAGCTCCCAGCTGTTTTATTAGAGCAAGGGCAATGGGTGCTTTAGCACGGTCAAGCTGAACATTTCAGCATCATTCACATCACCTAGCAACTAGTCCAGTAGTTAACAGCCTGCACCAATGTCAATCATTATCCTCAGTAAAATAGAAGGAAACCTGATTACAATGCCAAATGAAAGCCTGGCAAATAGCCCATCAGATGAGCTGCGTTTTTTGATATGTTAACTGGTGCAAATGAGGGGAAATCACCTAGGGCACAAAGCTAATGATGTTCAAGAAGGAGGATGACTGGCTGGGAGAGGGGAGGTGAAGAGATAAACGGTTTTGTTTAATTTTTTGTTTTCTGTCTGTGTGTGTGTGTGTGTGTGTGTGTGTGTGTGTGAGAGAGAGAGAGAGAGAGAGAGAGAGAGAGAGAGATCAAGCATGTGTTTGCATGTAAGAAGCAATGGAAATCAGTGGAGAACATTAATTCATTCATTCATTCATTTTCTACCGCTTATCCAAACTACCTCGGGTCACGGGGAGCCTGTGCCTATCTCAGGCGTCATCGGGCATCAAGGCAGGATACACCCTGGACGGAGTGCCAACCCATCACAGGGCACACACACACACACTCTCATTCACTCACACAATCACACACTACAGACAATTTTCCAGAGATGCCAATCAACCTACCATGCATGTCTTTGGACCGGGGGAGGAAACCGGAGTACCCGGAGGAAACCCCCGAGGCACGGGGAGAACATGCAAACTCCATACACACAAGGCAGAGGCGGGAATCGAACCCCCAACCCTGGAGGTGTGAGGCGAACGTGCTAACCACTAAGCCACCGTGACCCCCTGTGCAGAATATTGATCTCAACAAATTCATTTTTACACAAGAATGCCTTGATTTATTTACATTAAGGAAGCAAAGCACACACAATTAGACATATTTATAAACCTTTTACCAGGGGATTTTGTAGATACCTATCAATCACAGCAATACGTGGGCTTTAAGTAACTAAACTTTAAGTAAGCACACAGTTGTTTAGAATGTCTTTGTATACTGTATTAACGTTTCCAACTAAGAGAGATCTGGAACTAAGAGACTTGAGTATGTTCCATCCTGACAATTCCATCATGCACAAAGCAAACTCCATGAAGAAATTGTGTGTTAAGGTTGAAATGAGTGGAAGAACTCACATGTCCTGACGCAGAGCCCCGACCACCAGACACCTTTGGGACGAACTGGAACACCGACTGCACCCCAGACCTCCCTGACTATAACAACATCAGTGTCTGATCTCGCTAATGCACTTATGATCACAAATCCACACAGCCACAACACAACAATTAGTGGAAAGTCTTCCCAGAAGAGCGGAGCCCGTCATAACAGCAAACTGGACTATATCTGCAGTCAAATGTTCAACAAGCACCTATAGTTGAAACGTTCAGGTGTCTATTTTGGCCATAGTGTACAAACAACCATCTCCACATCTCCAAATCCATAAACTAGAATCTTCAGATATCGCTGATTTATCTGGGTATTCGTTTATTTTTTTATTACTGAAATAATTACCATACAGTGATCTGTATTATACTGTAACTATAACACTAAAGTATGATGCTTTGCACAGCCAATGGGAAGGGCAAGTCATAATAATTGTCAGGTTGAGGGTGATGTATAGGGTATGAGCCACTGAGCAGTGGATCAACCGTCAATGACACAGACAGCGTCTGGGTCAAACGTCTGAGACAGACACACATACTTGAGAGAAAAGCAAGTCCACAACAAAACATGATAGGGCAGGTGACACACATTTAGCCTGTTACCATGGCAATAGGGAAGGTAGGTCAAAGGTAAGGTGAACCGAGTATGTGCAATGTAAGATAAGTGAAAGAGATTTAGTTCCTTGTGGGAGTAAAAATTATCAGAAAAACTACCAGAGAAAATAATGCTGGTTTTTTTTTTTTTTTTTGAGGTTTATTCTTATCAGCTTTATTGTGGTTTAAATGAGTTGTGGTAAAAAAATAAAATAAAATAACATGAGAAGGTGCAAATAAATTTTTTTGCAGAAATTGTTTGACAGCTTGTGGGAGTCATAAAAAAGTAAAGCAAATCACATTCGTTTGATTGAATTTGTACAAAGCTTTCATGAGGTCAGGGTTGCAATACTTTGTAGATAGTAATTCATGAATCTGCGCGTGGGTGTGCGAGTGATGTGTGTATGTGCATGTAGGAGGCATCGGTAAGCAGCAAAATAATAAGTATAGATATCTGACAATAGCTACTTTGCTCAGATGATCTGACTCACGTAGACCATAAACCATGAGACCATGCCTCTATAGTCGTGTATGAATAAACAAATGATTTATTACTGATACTTTTGCAATCGTTTAAATCCTGCTCTAATAAAATATCTCTTTACACCTTGAAAAATAACTAGCAAATGATAGAAGTTCACCTATAGAAACTCACTCACTCACTCATTTTCTACCGCTTATCTGAACTACCTCGGGTCACGGGGAGCCTGTGCCTATCTCAGGCGTCATCGGGCATCAAGGCAGGATACACCCTGGACGGAGTGCCAACCCATCGCAGGGCACACACACTCTCTCATTCACTCACGCAATCACACACTAGGGACAATTTTCCAGAGATGCCAATCAACCTACCATGCATGTCTTTGGACCAGGGAGGAAACCGGAGTACCCGGAGGAAATCCCCGAGGCACGGGGAGAACATGCAAACTCCACACACACAAGGCGGAGGCGGGAATCGAACCCCCAACCCTGGAGGTGTGAGGCGAACGTGCTAACCACTAAGCCACCGTGCCCCTCCTATAGAAACTCATAGGTGATAAATAACAAAATCAATAATTGATATTTGTGTCATTTATGTCTTAAAAATCTAAATGCAGGACCTGAACTTAAATGCAATGTAATATAGTGTATAGTAAATGAAATAAATGGGGGGGGGGAGAGAGAGAGAGAGAGAGAGAGAGAGAGAGAGAGAGAGAGAGAGAGAGAGAGAGAGAGAGAGAGAGAGAATAGAGATTAGTCTTGGCTCCCTTAATTTTTTAGTCTCCTTTGGTCCATTGTGGATTGAAATGGTGTCCTGGTGAAGCAGCACCATGTCTTGCTCCTCCTCCTCCATGTCTCCCTGCTTCACTCCCTAAAGGTTCTTTGTTGGTTAGCAGCCCAGATATCTGGTTTCTGTTTAAAAAACATCAAAGTACATTATTTAGTACGCGTGTTCACAAGGCAGTGAGAGTGAGTGATGGAAGGAGACGTTTGCACGCTGAAAAAATTCCACCGAACTGCTTTTGAAGAGAGAGGAGTGAATAAATCTTGCAAAGCCAAGAAACTTTTTTAAAGTTAATCTGGAGTTCTTTTCTAAGATCCAGTGAGAAATGGGTTTCTGCGGTTCACTTCCACTCAGGCTCTTCATAACAATCTCTCTGCTCAGTAAAGCTTTGGATGCATTAAGCAGATATGACGAGCCAGTCTGCTGTGAGCTTGCCAAATCGCAATGATGTTTTGCGAACACATCCGTGCAGAGATTCTGGCCAATATACATCCTTTAATTGGCTGCTGGTGGTTCTGCTCGAGACTGGAGGAGAAATAAAAGATTGTTAAATTAAAAAATATTAGATATGTATTAATAGCTCATTATCTATATGATTTAAAACTATAACATGAACTAATTACCTTACTTAATTTATTTATTTATTACTTTATTAATACACATGTACAGCAGTCAGGCACTTTGCTTTGAAACACTGTTAAACGATCATGACGAAATGTTTTGGCTACGTTGAATCAATGCTTAAACTATTACCCATCAGCCCCAGTACATTTCCTTGTCATGTACCAATCACGTACCAATGATGAGCATTTCCATATATATATAAGTTCTTGTGTTTTAGAGTGCTTTTGTCATGCTTCTGTTAATGGTATGTGTTGCTTTGCCTTCTATATCCTTGCTCTTATTCTGTGTGTTTTGCTGTTCTGCTTTATAGCCTCCGTATAGCGAGACCTCTTTTGCACCTTATAAAATAACAGTCTGTACATGTAACCGCTGCCTCTACAAATCTTTGACACGAAACCTATAAAACAGCGGGGTATGAGTCACAACCCCATTTCCTCCATTCTTAGAGGTTGCCAGTGCAAGCTTCACATACAGCACTCCACAAGCACTTCTTATGTTGACGACTTAAATATTTAATGATTAAAAATAAGTGTCTTTTGATTATGAGTGACTAATGAATTGTATATATTATTTTGTAGTGATAACAACAACAACAACAACAACAATAATAATAATAATAATAATAATAACAATAATAATTGTTATTATTATCATTGGTGTATCATAATAATTCAATTAATGTAAATAAATTAAAGGAAAAAAATTAAATAAATAAATATATAAATATATAACTAAACAAATAAATACATTTTAGATTTATTTTAAAATTTTAGATTATAGATACGGGGGGCACGGTGGCTTAGTGGTTAGCACGTTCGCCTCACACCTCCAGGGTTGGAGGTTCGATTCCCGCCTCCACCTTGTGTGTGTGGAGTTTGCATGTTCTCCCCGTGCCTCGGGGGTTTCCTCCGGGTACTCCGGTTTCCTCCCCCGGTCCAAAGACATGCATGGTAGGTTGATTGGCATCTCTGGAAAATTGTCCGTAGTGTGTGATTGTGTGAGTGAATGAGAGTGTGTGTGTGTGTGCCCTGTGATGGGTTGGCACTCCGTCCATGGTGTATCCTGCCTTGATGCCCGATGACGCCTGAGATAGGCACAGGCTCCCCGTGACCCGAGGTAGTTCGGATAAGCGGTAGAAAATGAGTGAGTGAGTGAGAGATTATAGATACAATTTAAAATTCCAGAGTAAATTTAGACATTATATCACAATGAAATGTCCCTTATAGACAAGCCTTGAGTGACCCCCCCCCCCCCCCACACACACACACACACACACATACATTATTCTACATGATTATACTGTATATCTTCTATATTATGGCTATTATTGTTAATGACAGTGCTATTAGAAATGCTAATATTTTAATATATGCAAATTTAATTTGATTTGTGAAACACACCCGATTCTTGGCCTGTACTTGGTTTGCATTTTTAGTTTTTATTTTATTTATTTATTTATTTATTTATTTATTTACCTGTATTTTACAGGGGGAAAAAAACCTCATCATTTTGTTATTCTTTTTATTATTACAAGCACTGATGCTGAATTTGATTTCCTGCTTAGACCTCATTGCATTTCACTCAACGACACTTGGGGAAACAGCTCAGCAGATGGAAAATTGTGTTCAATTTTCAACACAACGAGTAGTCAGAATAGTTTACAAGTTGTATAATTGACTACAATTGCTACAAGAACTGGGACAAAAAAAATTATATTTGGATGAAGATATGTGCACCAAACACTCTCTTACTCACTCACACAAACACATACAGTTAGGTTTTATGGGTGTATAAATGTATTAGTGAATACCTTTTTGTGCTGTAACAGAATTGTTGAATTTTTTTTTTTTTTTTTTGAACAGACGAAATCTGGAAAGATGCAGTGATCCGTCATTACAGCTTTTTTCTCTCTCTGCATTTCAGATTAGGCTTCTTGTGAACCCTGTTACAAAATTGATATCTATGGGGGGGAGATGAGGCTTCTGTCTAACCACACGGCAACTCTTGCAATTAGGACAAAAGAAACGAACGTGTGAGGAGAAAAGCAGATCTGTTGCTATTTTCTGCACTTTACAGCAGCCGGTGTAATTACTCTCTCAAAGCCCCATAACTGTCCAAGGTCACCTGTGTGTGTGTGTGTGTGGGTGTGGGTGTGTGTTGAAACACTATTGTTGGGATTGTCTGAAGCTATTACTGAAGTATCACATCTCAGTTACTGTACTCGATCACTCTAGCTTCTCTTTTTCTGCAATTGTTGCTCGGGCATCATGAGCACTGTGTGTCAGAGTGCAAGGAAGGAAATGAGCAGTTCCTCACGTAGCCTCAAAATAACATTGCTAATTAGAAAAAAGAAAAAAGGAGAAATGGAAGAGAAAACAAGACTTTTCACTTCTCTCAAGGTATAATTAAAGCCCTGGGATTCCATGTCATCTTATTTGTTTGTACAAAGGTATAATTTACACTGTAGATGCTCGTCTAACGTTCTCATCACTTGGCAATGTTGAAAATCACTTGTATATAGTTATTAAACAGCATCCAAACACTTAATACAAATACAAATCCAAACACTTAATACAAATGTCAATAAGATTGGTTTAAACAGGGTTGGCAGGGTTGAAGTGTAAATGGTTATGCTTCTCGATATTTTTTATTCAATTTACAAAAAATCTGCTTTGTTAAATCTGTAGTATCATTATTTAAGTTCTGTCTGCTTTCTGTCCATCTACCCATTTATCCTTCCATCCATCCATCAATTTGCCCATTCTGATTTATTATGACAATCTCAAATGATTTTGAACATAAATAATATAACACAATACTTACATACTTACACACACACATACACACATACACACACACACACACACACACAGCCACTACCTTATATCTATCATGCAGAATATAATGAGAACTCTTTAAGTCACTTATCCTGAATCTTTATTAAGGAATCAATGTAGTGCCAAAACATAAGAAATGCCATAGTGTCATGGTAACGGCCAAAGGGCACTTCAGCCCCAGCAAGTCACATGTCCTAATCACTCACACCTCACATCTTACCGATTTGCTCCAATATCACGCTTTCCTAAGTCTCTGTTCATTTGATGCCAAGTTTCTGTCTGTACCACTCAGAACTAAGTGGTACAGAAGTATGAAGGAGCATAGAGCCCTTTCTCACTGGAGCTCCCTTACCAAACACTTCCAAATCCTTTGTACAAATAATAGAATAAATAATAAATCATTACTCAGAGCTCACTTTATTAGGACTGCTTTTAATTTCTGATATAGCACGTTTGTTTCCGCCTTAACATCATTTGTTTTTAAATGTAAATGTTTTATTTGATAAACTCTGTACAGTTTTATTGTGTATTATTCATTCATTCATTCATCTTCTACCGCTTATCCGAACTACCTCGGGTCACGGGGAGCCTGTGCCTATCTCAGGCGTCATCGGGCATCAAGGCAGGATACACCCTGGACGGAGTGCCAACCCATCGCAGGGCACACACACACTCTCATTCACTCGCGCAATCACACACTACGGACAATTTTCCAGAGATGCCAATCAACCTACCATGCATGTCTTTGGACCAGGGGAGGAAACCGGAATACCCAGAGGAAACCCCCGAGGCACGGGGAGAACATGCAAACTCCACACACACAAGGTGGAGGCGGGAATTGAACCCCCAACCCTGGAGGTGTGAGGCGAACGTGCTAACCACTAAGCCACCGTGCCCTTATTGTGTATTATAATTATTATTATTATTATTATTATTATTATTAGTAGTAGTAGTAGTAGTAGTAGTAGTAGTAGTAGTAGTAGTAGTAGTAGTAGTAGTAGTACTAGTAGTAGTAGTAGTAGTAGTAGTACCTGATAAATGTTACCCCATCAGCATTGCTATATAAGTTCTGGTTTTTGTGTGTTTCTTTTTCAAGCTTTTGTTGTTGTAGTAGGGTTTTTGTGTCATGGTATGTGCCGCAATATCACCCGTTGTTTGTATGCCTTTGCTTTGTACCACAGTTCATGTTTATCCTTCTTGTTTTCACATATTCTGCTGTTTTGTTTTTTTCATTTTCATTTTAATTCATAAATAATTTGCACTTGCATCTTCCTTGACCTTCATTTCATGATACAGCCGTGAAGGGCCCTTGAGGCTTCTAGAAGATGATGGGTTGTATGTGAGGTATAGAATAATTTATTATAAAGTACAAAAATAGCGAGAGTATTTTTATTAGTTCTATTTTTATTGTACAGCAAAGTCAAATCAAATGGTGACCACACCAGAACATCCTGTGACAGAAATGCTAGCTTATGATAAATGCAGTAATGTTGTAAGGTCTTTGTTTATTATCTGTGTTTATTGAATGTGTATTGTATGGTTTAATGACTGTTGGTTGTCTTCACCAGCATGGTATAAAAGCAAGCTAAATAGATAGCTAAAAGCAACTGTATTGCTGTAGTCAAGTATTTAATGTGGCACACAAACTTTAACTAACAATACTGAACACACACCAGTCATGAAGTAAAATACTGACGTTATCTGAGAGGAAGTGCAGGTAAAAGGCTTTAATAAATGTCCAAACATCCAATCCAAAACACTAAGAATTTTTCTAAAATGAGCTTTCATTATATCTGTGCTGTCATTACATAATTTCCCTCTGCTTATCTTGCTCTATATCTATTATATCTATTGGATCCAATACATCCATCCATCTGTGTAATCTCCATCTAATCTAATCTTTATCCTCCATTCATCTCTCTATCAATCTAATCTATCTGTCTAACTATTCATCCATCCATCCATTCATCTGTCTAATCTCCATCTAATTGTAACTTTACCTTCCAACCAGCCATCTGTCTAATCTATCCATTTATCTGTGCATTCATCCATCCTCCATCCATCCATTCATCCATCTATCTATCTATCTATCTATCTATCTATCTATCTATCTATCTATCTATCTATCTATCTATCTATCTATCTATCTATCTAATTGACCCCATTCATCAATATATTAGTCCATCCATCCATCCATCCATCCATCCATCCATCCATCCATCCATCTCTCCATTTGTCTGATATATCTAACTATTCATCCATCTATCCATTTATCTGTCTAATCTCCATCTAATCTTATCTTTAACTTCCATCCATCAATCTGTCTAATTTATTCATCTGTCTAATCCATCCATCCGTTTGTCTAATCTATCTACCTATTCATCCATCCATTCGTCTGTCTAATCTCTATATAATCTTATCTTCACCATCCATCCATCCATCCATCCATCCATCCATCCGTCCATCCATCCATCCATCTGTTTAAACTATCTATCTATCGGTCTAATCGACCTATCTGTCTGTCCTTCCATACTGTACATCTATCTGTCTAACATTTCAGAGAAAGAGAGAGAGAGAGAGAGAGAGAGAGAGAGAGAGAGAGAGAGAGAGAGAGAAAGAGAGATGTGAGTGTAATCAAAACTGAACAAAGAGAAGTGAGTGAAGGTCTGAGTAGGTCTGACACAAATTAGAGCTTTTTAGCTGATCTCTGACATATTCTCTTATATGGTAAAGTAATACCTGGCTGACGATGACTATAAACCGATGGACTGCAATAATCAGTGGATTGCATTAAATCTAATAAATTATAGAGAGTTTTTGTTACTATTAAGATGCATTGCTTTGAAAAGATATTTATATATACTGGTTTCATTAGATAACACTCCCACCACCATTTAAGCCATTAAAGTCTCAGTTTCTTTATCTCTGTTTATTCATATTAAGAGCAAAAAAAAAAACAGTGGCAGACTTTTTCACTTTCTAAGATAGAGTGCAAAAATGACTTGCTGTACTGAGCATGATGACAATTTTTTCCCAATCGTAAGTTGCAATCAATGGCACATTCATTTTATTTACTTATTTCTTTTAGCTCAGATTTCATAACAGCCCCAAGTCTGTTTGCACTCATACTCATGTTTTTCAGTGGATGAGTTGCAAAACCAACAATAGCTTGGCCAATGATGCCGTGTGCTTAATGATTTCATTTGGCGGTAGCACATAAAAGATGAACTGTAATCACTGTATGATGTGTGTAGGACGGTCATAGAGGTTAGCAGGACCCAAAGTAGGACTTCTTGCTTGTAAGATTTTTCACAGTAAGTGTTCCTGTTATCCTGTCAGGAACAGATGTCAATGTAGGAGTGGTGTAGAAGGTTAGTATAGAGTGTAATGTGAACTTTCTCTGGAAAAATATGCAATGACAGGGCCGGTTTCCAGCCAAATATTTTATGGTGGGCTGGTACAAATAATAGGTGGGTGTGTTTTACCCACCAGCATACAGTCAGTGTTTTCCCCTGTTGTTTCTGCACATGACTGGAGTCATGCTTCTGAAGCACACTTTGGGTAATTAATCACCTGGACTGGGGCAGAAATAGCCGAGAGTTGGGTCTGCTTTGGAGTACTTGTTGAGGAGCAGGGCTTATGGAGGGTAAAGCTGTACTGTATCCTCTGATGTGCCAGCAGCAGAGACACAGGTAGCACTAATACTGCGTTATATGCTTAAAAACATTACATCACTCAATACATCAGGTTGTAACAATAGTCATTAAACGTAATAAAATGTAATGTCGGTCAGATTATGAGCATTTATGAGCTGTATAGCAATCACAAATAGTGGAATATAGGTAAACGTTTGCCTGTAAGCATGTCATACTGAAAGTAGCGAGTGGTAAAAAATTGTGCCGTGGGGGCGGAGCTTTGTGTGGGGCTAATGCAGACAGATCATTGGCTGTAAGCTGCCCATCCAATCAGAAGTTAGATTGCTGGTATTTTCTGTGTTATTTTTCCCTTTGGCTAAAATAAGACTTTAAATGGGTGGGCAAGACTCAAATTTAGTTGGGCTAAGCCCACCCTGCCCACTGCTGCCGCCGGCCTGGCCCAGGTCCCTATTTTAATGGAACAATTTTTGCAAAAAGATTGTTTAGGATAATACCTAGAGAAAGCACCAATCTAATACGCAGTACCAGAAATGTGGAGCAATACAAGCAAAATATTTAAAATCGGATATCCAAAAAAATCCAATTGTGGTATTTAGGAATTGCATAAACATACAGTATTTTTTAGCACATCAATGCATTTATTGTCGGTTGCTCATCGGTTCATTGTGGCCATTGAGCACTGGTTCACCAGAAATGTAATAAAATGCAGACAATTCTTTTGACATCCTTGTCTAAAGCACTTCTGAAAAATGTTCTGCCTATATGTGTGTGTGTGTGTGTGTGTGTGTGTGTGTGTGTGTGCATGCTTGTCTGGTTGCACTCCCTATGGTTAAAACAAGCTCTTCTCTATCACCGAGTCTCCCCTGCAAAAGACAAGTCACCTCTATAATGAGTCAAGCCCTGTTACACAAGAGTAATTAGTCTCAGCAAGCTCTAAAAGAAAGTTAGAGAATAAAAAGAGAGAGCATTACAGAAGATGGTAAAAGTGTGCGATGTCTGAAGAAAACCAGAGAGGCATTACAGACATGCTTTTACGCATTTATCGCATACAAGCTAAAATTTAAATTGTGGCACTGACTTTCAAGACCGCAAGATTAACATTTCTAACACAGTGAGATTTAGAGACGTGTGAAAAGGCACAAAGGTGCGTGTTCATGCTTATTTTCATCTAGTGGTGTAAAGCCAGGCTTATTTGTTTCCCACATTGGAGAAAGTAAAGGGAAATGAGAAGGACAGAGAAGTGCCATAGGACATTCTACACAGAATTGTGTGACCTCTCTTAGCTTAGCTCAGCATTCACACACACACACAGCATTTGGTGCCTCTCAAAGCCTCAGTGCAGAATGCACCGTGGCATCCTAATGAGATAAGTATAAAAGATAAGAGACGGGATTACTCATAAGTTGCTCCTCCCTCAGGGCCCAATAAGGAAGAAGAAGAAGAGAAAAAAGAAGTAGAGAGGGAGTGAGTGAGAGAGAGAAAGAGAGAGAGAGAGAGAGAGAGAGAGAGAGAGAGAGAGAGAGAGAGAGAGAGAGAATGGGGATCTTGTCAAAATGACCCTACTTAACTTATTAACTAAAAGTGTTTAAGCGTGAAATAGAGACCTACCTCCTAACTACACCTCCTAAAACACACACACATACACACACACCACACATAAACACACAGTGCACAGACTACTCTACTCTAGCACACACCATCATGAAAGTCTAATGTACCAGTTGACAAGTCATCCATCAATGTAGCCTTCAGACTTATCCCAATGTTCCTTTCTAAACTTCATCTATCATTCTGAATGAAATGAATGAGGATAATCCCCAGGTTATTCCATCTGTTTTAAAACAAGGCCTTAATATGATTATGATTTGGATCCAGCCGCATCCTCAGTATTAACAGTGACTAATGGCTCAAAATACTTTCCCTATGCGAGCGTGTAACATTTGCATTTTCTTTTAATTCATTTAGCAGACGCTATAATTTGCCGTGACTCATAAGTCTAAAGGCAGCTTGGGCACAGCAGAAAATATGGCTGAGGAACGAACACACTGGTTCGCACACAGGAAATATGACCCGAGCAAAAACAAATCATTTGTGTGAGTGTCTGAAGAGAGTCTGGAGCTCAGTTGAGAAGATGAGCTGCTGTGCTGCCCAATTTAGGAGGAGCAGGTCAGGAGATCTGACCATTACATTAAGAGTTGTGCAGAAGTCCAGAAGAACTTCACAAGCCCTTAACCTCGTAAACTCTACGAAGGATGTTTACACACTTCCACTCTTCTTTCTCTATAATGTACTCTTCTATATCCATGAGCATAACTATTTCACTGTAAAAAATATTCATATCACATAATTCATATCAAGACTATAAATTACACGCAATTATCAATTAAATTAAATGAAAAGACATTTTAAATGAAATGGTTTAGATGGAATGTTACAGTAATTTATTCATTAATATAGTGATACATTGTTCATTTATGAAAAATGAAAAAATTGGCTTGCACATGAATATGTATAACATCGTATAACAATTATCCATTTTACAGCGATTTTCTGAAGCACTTATCTTACACAAGGTCATGCGGAACCTGGAGTCTATCCCAGGGGACTCCGGGCACAAGGCAGGGAGAAACCATGGGCAACTCCTGGTTCCAACACATTGCTGGGTAAAATTGTACATACACAATGCATGTCTTTCAGGAGGAAACTGTAGTACCTGGAGGAAAACCCTGAAGCATGGGGAAAGCATGCAAACTACCCCAACTCAAGCCCAAAATGTATTATATTCAACCAAAATCTATAAGGTAGCTTGATGTTTCCTTCTTTATGACTTTGTTTGAAATGGTTCTTCTTCTGTCTGTCTATATAAGTACATTCGTTAACTCTGTCTAAAAGGGCGGAACAGTGGTGTGGTGGGTAGCCACCGCTCCAGGATCCACCGGTTCAGTCCTCAGTTCTGATTATATCTGTGTAACATTCCATCCA
Organism: Tachysurus vachellii; assembly: GCF_030014155.1. Classification (NCBI taxonomy): domain Eukaryota; kingdom Metazoa; phylum Chordata; class Actinopteri; order Siluriformes; family Bagridae; genus Tachysurus; species Tachysurus vachellii. The sequence goes on along the minus strand of NC_083462.1, from coordinate 28,736,162 downwards.
GGATGAATTCTGCCATGTTGCTCCCAGTGTTTCTGAAATTAGATCTGGACCCTGACTGGAATAAACAACATTGTAGCTTGTGTTTGTCTAGTTAGCACCACAGACACACCTGATTAAACACATCAGCAAATATCTATGATTATCTTGTTGACTTGTTTGAGAATAAATATATAAAAACATCATGTTATGACATTGCTAGTATGCTGCTTCAACAGGATCAGCCACTTTGTCTACGAAGTGTTTGAGCAATATAGCAGCAGTTGTTGGAGATACAAAACTGGGGTCTTTCTCCAGCATTATAATCTGGAGGTTTTCAGGAAGACCGGATGAAGGTGAGTGGATGAAGGTGCAGGTCAATTTATTAGGAACAGCTCAGAAAAATTAGGGCAGTCCCAACGAACAACACAAAATATCATCAAACAATCACATGTTGGTCGAAGTTTTAACAGCTTAAAATGGCCAAGAAATAGGGCAAAAATACAAAAATACAAAGGTCAGAAAAACTAAATAATCTGGGTCAGAAAGGCAGGTTTGGTAACGTTGTGGACGTACTTCACAAAGAATAAACAGACTAAAAGGAGCCTTTATACAGTGCTGAACAGAATCTGATCAAACAATGGTGAACACAATAAGATTGATGGTGACTGGGAACAAGGAAGTGCTGGTGGCTACTGGAACTGTAAAGGCACGCTGAAAAATCTGCGGACGTGCTAGAAGTGTGCTTTATATTGCCGTCTGATCTGTCTACATCTTGATTAATTGGCACACTGGAGTTCACACATTTATGCAAGTTTTATACAACAGTTCACTTATTTGACTGGACAAGCAGCATTAAGAGGGCGCTTATAGTTATTATAACAGAACTGGGACATTTCACTATACACCGTTCAGTACACTGTAAATTACTTAAACATAACTTTTAGAAGTATAAATTTTAAGGATCATTTTGGATCAAAAATGTTTCCCTGTCAGGTCTGTAGCACTAACTGTGCAACAGTTTTAGCATTTGTAAGGCAGATGAAAATTAATAAACATACACCTAATTTAGGGGGGCACGGTGGCTTAGTGGTTAGCACGTTCGCCTCACACCTCCAGGGTTGGGGTTCGATTCCCGCATCCACCTTGTGTGTGTGGAGTTTGCATGTTCTCCCCGTGCCTCGGGGGTTTCCTCCGGGTACTCCGGTTTCCTCCCCCGGTCCAAAGACATGCATGGTAGGTTGATTGGCATCTCTGGAAAATTGTCCGTAGTGTGTGATTGTGTGAGTGAATGTGTGTGTGCCCTGCGATGGGTTATCACTCCGTCCAGGATGTATCCTGCCTTGATGCCCAATGACGCCTGAGATAGGCACAGGCTCCCCGTGTCATGTCGGGGTAGAAGATGAATGAATGAATACACCTAATTTAACTTTTAAGTGTGTTTTGCCATATTGCAGTTGGAAAACTCAAAGGTTTTCAGCTTTTAAGTGTCACATTTGCAGACATGACAAATCCGTGGTTAGGCCTAGGGTATGTCATGAAGTCGATTTAACATATCATGTTGATTTCTGTGGTAAAAAGTGTCAGAACGTGAAGTTTTTTACTTTCATTTGAAACAACACATTAGAGGGGGGAAAACAGTCGATTGCCCTTATAGAGTATGTGACAAGACTTTTTATTGTTTTATCCACATTCACATTGCATATGAGTAGGAAACATAAAAATGGCGCTGAAAAATCATCTGGTTGATTCGGTTTTAAATCCTGGCATGTTCAATGAGAGTAAATAACAGCACTCTTACATGCATATTGATCCTCCCAGTGATGTATATGATGACCCAGGGGCGGTTCTAGGATTTCATCTTTAGGGGGTTTTAGCCCTCAGTGAGAATTTAAAACAAGAAGAGTTTTATATTATATATTATATGACTACATAGTAAGCCAAAAGTTATGATATTATTTAAAATGGCAAAAATGGACACCAAAATTTTATGCATGATGTAATGATGCCAGTCTTGAATCAGATCAGTTCATGTATGTGTGCATTCTCTACAAACAGTGTGTCCAATGAATGCAGTCATTAATAAAAAATATTCACAAGACAAAGACCAAATCAATAAATGTAATTTTTATTTAGTATTGAATGGATTTTTTGCATTAATATTTTGTTTGTGCTACAACTCTGGTAATAAGAATAGTGAAATTTCACTGCTTTTGGTTGCCGTCTTTGCAGTTTTCCGCCGATTAACGTTATCGATAAACGCCTCCAGCTCTGACTGCGTGTGCACGCTGCGCGTTCCTGTCCTTCTCCATTCAAATAAAGCAGACAGCTGAAGACACGCTTTTGAAAGACTACAATGCACGTGCGTAAAAGCAAAGTAAAAACAAATCGCTCTTGGATCAAACTCATAGATAATTTTCTTTCCCATCGACGACATGTCCTGCATTTTAACATCATTGTTTATTTTTGGAAGTAAAAATTATACGTTTAGTTTTAGGGTAGCTGAGATCACAGACATGGGGGCTGAAGCCACCCTAAAAAAGGTCTAGAACCGCCCCTGTGATGACCCATCAGATGTATTGTCCATTCCATGTGCAGACCGCTGATGAAGTCCTACATTACAAAAGGGGATGTCTATGATTTCAGCCAGTCCTTCCTCCAGAACACTGATGAAACTGTGGTGCAGGGCTGCCAAAAACAGCCAGGAGGGTGAAGCTGGAGCTGAAAGAGCAGTGGTCAAAAATCTAATGGAGCTCACATTCTGTCTACAATGCTGTCATATTGATGCCTTTCCACCAACTGACATTAAAGATTTCAGAAGCAAATGGCCTTCATTTTCACTCAAATGTCCATACATGCTCACTTTGAGTTGCTTACAGACATCAAAGTGCTTCGTAACCTAGAACTCAGTACGGATGAATGTGGAAGAGCCATCACACAATACTTCATGAGAAAACCTTCCAATAAATGATGAAAAAGTTGTCAAGGATGTCCTTTTTAAAAGTAAAGCTAATGAACAACACTTCATGTTGTTTAGCTGCTTTATAGAGAACATATCATGGCTAGTCCTTTTTGTAACTGTAAGTTTATACTTCTCTTTCTGTCCTATATTTCAAATTCTGAATGCCATGTCTATTCATTCCCAGCAAATTTTTTGATTAATTGTCAGTTTGTTCATTTTGTTCTTCAAAAACAACTTTTAACGTGTCTGTTCTCTACAGATGTGTGCCACTGCAGCTGATGTTGAGACAGCTCTAACTATACCTGCAAGTCCACATCGGATACTACTTAGTATAGATTTCATTACTAGACATATTACATTGATATTTTTCTTAGACATTACAAATGCATTATACGATGTAAAATGCATGTTTCTATAACCTACAATTTCAAAAGAAATCCTCCACTGTCAATTCACGTGTCTCCACCCTACTAAAGAACCTCATTGTCTTTGAATGGGACTTTATATGGTTCAGTGAGCTCTATTCTCTGTATAACTAATAATATAACTCTATAGAATAATAGTTGATATAACAGAATAGTATAATAGTCATAGTATAACTCTGTATTAATAATTGTTTTGACAGACTGATGTTGCCACATTAAACCACAAGAACCTTTCCAATAGTTGAGACACTTTATTGTTATTTTTAATGCAGTATTAACACAAATCGAGGTATTATTTAACATACTGAATGAATAAAGGTTCATTAAAATATTAAAAATAATAAAAGTCTTTACACAGTGAGCAGTCTATGTGAATCCCAAAATCCCAGCAGTTATCATGGCATTGAATGTAACTTTTCTTAGAATCGATCAAATATTGCATGTTAAACGTTATTTATTATTATTATTATTATTTCTGATGAACATGCAGAGCTAAACTGAAAATTTTATAAAAGTCAAGAATGGGTTGAGTTGAGTCAATGCTGTGTGAATATCACCTTAGTATCTGAGTTGTTATTGCTCCTTGACAATTCTAGAGATATTTTCTAAAGTACTGATTGATGCTTTTTTGCAGTGGGACTCTGGAATAAACCTGGAGGGAAACAATGAGCCAAGGAATGATTACACTCTTTAAAGACTTGAATTTCCAAAGCTATGTTTTGACCTGCCTTAAAAAGGTACTGTATGTGTCCCCTCACAGGACTCTTATGTATCTCGTAACATAATTGCCATAATGTTTTTTGTTTAAAGTTTGAGTTTAAATGTAAAAAGTAGCCTCTGATATGCAAAGTAAGGATTATTTATGGCTATTGTAATTTTTTTATTTTGAAAATCTTTGCAAAATTTTTTACATTTTTTGACTCTGCCTTTAAATAAATGTTTTTGATTTATATCCTTTCAGATGTGTTTATTGTATATTTTACAGAACAATACTTTTCTACCTTTATTTGGAATTTATAATATAATTTATAATGTAGATTTTTTTAAGCTATTTTATTATTAATTATACCTTTGAGAGAAAAGAGAGAAAATAAAAGTTAATCTGAAATCATTAGTTGTATTGCATTCAATTTTTTGCAGACAATTGCTGTAAAATACATAATGTTTGTATACTGCATATTTACAGTATAATATTTACAGTAACTTACTGTTATTTAAGTTAACAGTGAAGTTAACTTCGTGGCCTAATAGGGGGAAGTCGTGGCTTAATGGTTAGAGAGTCTGACTCCTAACCCTAAGGTTGTGGGTTCAAGTCTCGGGCCGGCCATGAATGAGGTGCCCTTGGGCAACTGCTCCCCGGGTGCCGCAGCATAACTGGCTGCCCACTGCTCCGGGTGTGTGTTCATGGTGAGTATGTGTTCACTACTGTGTGTGTGCACTTTGGATGGGTTAAGCGAAGAGAACAAATTATGTATGGGCACCCGCTTCGAATGTTATCACACTATTGAATGGATGTTATGGATGTTATCAGTGGTTAATGGGACCATCGATATGGTCCAGTTGGGGCATGCTGTGGCTACTGGAAGGCTCAGAAGGTTGTCATCATCTATCAAATGCTCAATCAATGAATGTATGGGTCACCATACTTAGCCGTATGTCACTTTCACTTTAACAGGAACATTTTCACAGTGTGGATTACTCCACTTGTCTGAGTTCACCACAAAAAATTTTGGCTCTAGCAAAAGGTTTTACAGCAGAAACTTTAATACATTTACTACAATTTGTACATTACAGTCTGTTTGCTGCCATGGAAAAAAGCAGCATGTGTATGTGTGCGAGAGAGTATGTGTGCTTTCTTCGGAAACTATTTTAATCAACCGAGCAAAGACAACCAAAATTTTTGTCCTTATTGTGTTTGAAATGTCACTGACTTGATATTAATTTCTTGTTTATAGGATTTATTTTAAAAGCAATATTGCTAGCAATTATGCTGCTGTGCTGAATATCAGCCCAGCTGTGATTACCGAATCATGCTGATATTCAGTACAACAGCATTCTTGCTGTTGGGGAAAAGCACATAGGGAAGTCACTAAAGAAATGTAAATTAATACTGTAGAATTATCCAGTTCTAGGAATTTTTGGGCTTCACGTGATCATTCAGATTAAATATTGATATTTGTGTTCACCACATGGTTACACCAGCATCGACATTTCATTCACACAGAGATGTGTACAGTATGTTTCATTAGCAAAATGTTATTATATGGTCAACAAATAAGAATGTATGAATATTTAAAAACTAATGCTTCCATAATGATTAATGATTAATGAACGCATGCACTTAACATATACAGAAATAATTGTGTATACATTAACATCCTCTGAGTCTTATATGAATAGCTAATAATAATGCCAATAGTTAATTCTTGAAAAATTTTAACTAATTATGACTATATCATGAAGTATAATGAAACTACTTTGCAGTATGAACAGAGATGATTTCAATTATTAATTGTTTTCTTGTTAACACTGAAAATTTACCAAACATTCACTAAGCTGTTTAAGTCATTTGAAACAATCAACTCAAACTGTTAGTGTATACGCTTGATTATTTTCAGTATTAATTATTAATTAAACAGTAATGCATTCTTATTTGTGGACCTTATTTGTGTTACTAGTTCATGAAGTCCAAATTTCAGGTACTGAATAATAAATATGGTTTATAATGATATACACCAAATACTAAAGATCCAATCATGTAGTATTAATTGGCACTGATGGGAAGTGCAGTATAACTGTAATATTAAATTCAGGCACATAACACATGCATGGAAGAATAATGCAGCAGTAAAGTGTCTGTTGCATGACACCAGTGTCATGGGTTTGATTCTCAGCTCAGGTGTGAGCTCAGAGTTTGATTATATTCAGGGCTTTGAAAGTACATGCTCAAGTCACATGAAGTTAGATGAAGAAAAACTGTTCGCGTTACTTAATTCAACATGCTAGATTGATTGCTGATAATTGATTATTTCTATTATCACTGTCTAATTAAAATGATATGTCTTCCTATATGTTTTTTTCTAAGCCTGTGCATTCCAGTCATTATAATTTTTTTTTTTATATTGTACTGTCATTAATTTCAGCCCTGTGAGAGCTCGGTACGAGGTCTGTGGATGTTGCTGGTAGTGTGGACTTTTCAATATTGTTAAAGATGACTGGAATATTATGCTGTTAGTTATTATAACTGAAATGATTCATTAATGCAATAGCAGCTTTGTCTACTGGCATGTTCTCTATGGTCTTTCACGGCTTCATGTCTTTAATAATGCAAAGCTGTAGCATGTCTTCTGAAGCTGGAGTGGAAAGAGGTAGTGCTTCAACTGAAGTGTCTTTAAAGCATCTATTAAGGCAATGTGTGTTTCAATATGTGACCAGGTGAAGACATGGTTCTCTTCTGTCAGTTCGGTTTTTTCCTACTCACTCTTCACACTGTCTGAGCCAGCGATTCATTCAGACACACCGAGTGGCTCTGTGGACGTTGTGTCACTGTGTGTCTATATGTGTTTCACGTGCATGTGCAGTTGTGTGTGTGTGTGTGTGCATGTGTGTGTGTGTGTTTGTATGTTGGCTGGCCGTTAATGATGAGCAGATGGTGGGAGAAAGCCGATGACCGGACGTGCTCTCAGAGCACGTGGAGGACATCTGCTGTGTAGACACACACATGCATGACAGTCGTGGTCACTTCTCAGGCAAGATCTGCTTTCCCCCCTTGTCCTTCACCGTCATGTTACTGCACAACACAACCCATCTCTCGCTCTATTCATTTATCCTGTAAACTACAACATTAAGAGAAACACTACAACATAATTCAACAGGAATTATTTTGTCATGTAAAAAATTAACTTGGATTGCTCATTGTGAATCTCTACAGAGCGTGTGTGTCCTGTCAGTATGCTCTAAAGCCATGTTTCTCAAACTAGGATCCAGGGCAAGCTGCCTGTGTTTTAATTCTTTATGCTTTTTAATTTAATGATGTTGCATGTTTGGAGATCATGATCGACAACTATTAAAGTCGGTAATCATTTTGTATAGACGCAAGCATAATTGGCCACTTGAATAGATGCTTCAATTCAATTCAGTCCATTAATAAATAAATAAATAAATCAGCACAACCTAACTGCTTTGGGTTATCTGGGTGGCAAGTGTAGAAATACAAAACAATAATTACTCTGTCAAAAAAACTGACTTTTGAATAGTTGCATTATGTTCATTCAATCAATCCATTGAATAAATGAATGGAGGATGAGGATGTTTTTTTGGTGTTGTTTTTTAAAACACTGAAGATGTCCGTGTTGTTTGGATACAAGTACTATTATGCTTAAATTTAGCATTATGTATAATGTATATTTTATATATGTATATTATATAACTAAATAATATAGTGCTAAAATGTTTTTATTTTCAGTTTAGGTTCAATCTTAGCATCAAGGAATATTATTATGATAGAATATTTATTGGATTTTGTAATATTTACCTTCAGAAAGACTTAATAAAAACTTTTGCCTCACTCAACCACCATATAATGGCCACTAATAAGGAGAACTCCAAACCACATGGATAAATAAAAATAATATATATATATAAATATAAATATATATATATATATATATATATATATAAACCTTTCAGCCTTTGTCAATATCTTCACGTAACCTAAAAGCGTGCAGGTTTTCAGCTACGTAAAGCGGGATTCAATCACGACGCACTTGTGACTACAATAACAACGTAAACATGTTTCCAGTGGTGACGTCACGTATTCTTTAATGTGTGACTATGTTATCATCCACATCGCTTCCTGCTTTCATCCACAACAGTGTTAACACTGATAACAATGATATCATGGAAATGGGATTAAAACAATGGATGTAATTTATCACTCTTTTTCTAAAGTTGTATGTAAATGTTTTTCAGGCAACACTAAACAAAAAATCCTGTCATGTTTACAGAAGCACTGTAACGCTGATTATATTCATACTCTCATGTTTCTGTTGATTAAGGGTCAATCAGCTAATGTACAAAGCCTGTTTACAGCACAGCTAATTTACTCTTAAGAAAAAAAGCTAAAGCTCACAGAGGGCTGTCCATCCATCCATCCATCCATCCATTTTCTGTAACACTTATCCTGTGCATTGTCACAGGGATCCTGGAGCTGATCCCAGGAGACTTAGCACAAGGCAAGGTCACAACCCATCACAATTTAGAAATGCCAATCAGCCTACAGAGCATGTCTGTGAAATGGGGGAGGAAATCCCCAAAGCAATGGAGGAATCTACAAATTCCACACATCCAGAGCGGAGGCGTAATCAAACCCTCAGCCCCAAAGGTGTGAGGCAAATGTCCTAACCACTAAGCCACCCCCTCACAGACAGCTGTAAATGACAAAATGGCAACTAAACAGTGAAAGAGTATAAAATATCACAAACACATGACCACACGATACCAACCCCGGGTCTGTAGTACCCCACATTTGAGTATTTTTCTCGTTCTAACACACCCAAGGAAATCCAATCGTCCCTCTGCTCAGTTAGACCCACCACCTTTTAGGGAACATGAAAGACATGCGTGAAAGTTCTTCTCAGTTCTTGCATCTAGAAAAGGAGTATGAATTTTTTTTTTCATCGGTCTTCAAATGACAACTAAATTTGTAACCTCTTTTTTTGAAAAAAAAACAAAAAACATCAACAACAAAAGAATAAATAAAACAATAAAAATGGATAGTTGATAAAGTCTATCAGACTAGATAAAGAGTTTTCTTAGTTCTAGGATGAGGATGTCGACTTAGAGACTTCAGAGCACTTCTGTAAGTCACTCTGTTTAAAGGTGTGTAACGGATGCTTTAAAATGTAAATGTAATTTTGAAATACTAAAATAATAATACTAAAACAGGTTAGTACTCCAGGACCAGGATTGGGAATCTGTGGTGTAAATGTTTCAGCAATAAACTAAGCAGTTTATTTTGTATCCAGTTTGATCAGTTGTGATTATTTCCAGGCAAAACTACAGATGTGTGAAAATACAGAGAAAAACAAATAAATTTTGCTATTTTGCTGTAGTAATAAGGTGTATATAAACAGTATTGCCTAGGCTGGAGGAATCTGTTGTGTAAAACTGCAGTATTGTTGTCATAATGGAATTAGCTTATTAGCTTTATTCCACATGCCATCAACATAAAGCAACAGGGCGTTCAGATTCCTTTGATTTGTGTCCTATATGTTACGACACAGTGAAATTATTTTCATCACAAACTAACTCCAGCTTGTTAGGAAGCTGTGGGCAGAGCACAGGTTCATCATACAGCTCCTCTAGAGCAGAGAGGATCGAGCCCTTGAGCAAGGTCCTTAACCCTATCTGTCTTATTCGTCACACAGTCAAGTATTCTCTGTGGTATAGTGCACGGATTGTTTGGGATTGTCACGTCTGACGCTCATCAAAGTAACACCCAGAGCCTGATTAAGGGGGTGAGTCCTGGAGGACACGCTGAGTGCGAGCGGACAGTGAGCGGCTCTAAGCATTGTACAAAAAGCATAATATTGCACAATATTGTTATTTGCACTCCCACACTTTATGTACATAACTGATCGTTCATATTCTATATCCATATTTTATACTCATTCTGTCTATATTGTATCTCATCGTCTGCATTGTCTTGTATAGTTTGTATAATATAGTGTTATTTATGTCTGTACTTTTGAGAGTCACAAACAGCTGGAACCAAATTCCTTGTGTGTGTCAACACACTTGGGCAATAAACCTGATTCTGATTCTGAATCTAAACTAACAAAATTCCTGACCATGTACAGAATTAGTGAACACAACCTCACCATAGAGACGGACAGATACAGACAGACCTAGCTAGCAAAAAAACACAGGCGGTGCCACCACTGCACACGAAATAAACAGTAAACAGTACCGCTTTATTTTGTTTGTTAATTTTTTTTAAACAGGGTCTAATGAAATACAAATTATGAAAATATTTCCCCAATTTCACAACCTATTAAAAAGTCTTCATTCTGGTGCCAAACAAGAACAAACTCCCACACCTGAGAAATCTTAGCAAGCTTGTAAAGACCTGTCTGGACAAAAAGAGTAGCCTGTGATACAAGACCACCATCTGCACAATAACATCAACATAAATCACTCTGTGATTGTTTGCCGTTTCCTACTTATTGTTTTTATTTTGTTTTAATAAGTATGTCTGTAATCTAACGTTAACCCTGCTTTAGCAATGGAAACCCTTTTCATCTTATCATGCTAAGAAAGCTATTCGAATCTGACTGGCTATCAATTGCAGCCGCTAGGTGGAGACACTGAGTAACAGTGGAGCAGAGGAGCAGGCGGAGCGGCAGCGGCATGAACACGAGCAGCAGCACGAGCGCACAGAACATAGACATACACACACTCACGCGCGCACCGAGCACCAAGCGGAGCACGCTGTCGCTTCATGCCTCCTACACTGCATCTGCTGGACCAAACACTATAACCATCTATCACAGCAAACGGGGGAGAAATTAAAGAAATTGCACCATGAACCGTAAGGGAGGATTGGTGCTGACGCTCGTCGCTGCTTTGCAGGTAAATTTAATGCAATGTCCGCATGCGTCTCTCATTTTCGTGCACAAGGCGTGTGACGAGCCCGGTTGTGTTTGTGTGTTTGCATTGACTTATTTTCAGCTACAGTGTTTTGCTAAAGTGGATGTGAAATCTTTTTTTTTTTTTTTTTTTTTTTTAGGGTTGAGCGTGCACGAGCGCTGCTCCTTTTGCGCGTGCGTTGTTATAGCGGATTTTCTCCCTTGCAAGAAAGGATGAGACTATGGCGCATGAGGTTATGCTAAACATATGAGGCAGAGCTATTAATACCCGGGCTACTAAGATGGTTTACAGTTTTCCTGCTAGTGTAGTAGTTCGTTCACCTCCGTGACTGTGTTGCTGTAACGATCCCCGAGCAGCGCCGGTATGTGCGCTCGCGCTAACGGCGGCTGTGTTCGGGTTAAACGTCCCGTGCTGAACGAGAAGAGAAGCGCTTGGGATTCCTGCTGGACGGGAAAGTTTTTGTAGAGAAAGCACTCGGTTACTGTTGTGCTTGTTCTGACACTATGAAGGTTTCAATAAGCGTGTAATGAAGAGCTCGTTGGAGTCGCCGCAGGGCGTTAATGTCGTTCCCTGAATGGGCTCCATGCTGAGAGCTGCTCAGTCTTGCAAATGAGATTTCTCTGTCGGGGATTGAATTGTGTTATTTAGTTCTTTAGTGTCCGGATATTCAGGATAAATCCGAATGTTTATAACATGCCAGAAAGAGTGGTCTAGTGCTGGAGCAGTAAAGCTATCTATCCTTCAGTGCCTGAGCATCCTGAGCATACAGAGACAGAAAACATGAGCACTATGACACCCCTTAAAGGCTCTTTCAGGGTTTCCCTTCAGAAATTGTTCCAAACACAACCCCTTTTAGAAAGCTATTCACCTTTGCACAAAACCCACTTCCCCTATCAGAGTGTTAATAATTAGATCTGGTCAGTGGGCAAACAATACATAAATAGTGATGTATTCTATTGTACTTAATGTGCCGGACTTCTCTAATGTTAATGTGTAGATTTAAAGGCTCCGTGCATGTTTAAATTGTAGGGTGGGGGGTCTGATACCCAGCATACTTCACGGGTTCGGGGTGAAACTCTCGAGGTCATGCTTAAAGGTCTTGGTTATGGGAAGATGCGAATAAAGGAGTATGTGATGATGCCTCGCCTGTGCTCTCTTGTGTCTCTCTTCTCCGAGTTCCTCCTTTTGTGTCTCCAAGCCTCAGCAGCATCTTGGCCGTTCCTTTCCATCTGTATGGATATTTGATACGGAGCGACGGCATGGTGTTGTGAAAGTGCTGACATCCGTGATTATCTTCAGATTTCTATCCGTCGATTCACGGGTGTTGAGTACACATCGGAGAACAAAAGTCTGACAATCTGACCACCAGCATGTTTCTATGGAAATCTGCGTGAAGTGTCTTATCAGGCATTGTCTGTGAAAGCGAGTAACAGGTCACTCAAGCCCCCTTTGAGTTAACAAGTAATTAACATGTTTGGCGAATCAGCCGTCTCATTAACAAACAAGGCAGCCGTCTCCTCTCCTCCTCTGATCTCACTCCAAAACAAAGAGGCCAGTTCACAGTGGACATCAGGAACCAAATACTGCATGCCTTTGATCTTTAAATTCACCCTTTGAGAGCCAGAATAGACGTTTACCCACACCGGGGTATCGAGGAGATGTCGTACAGCATCTGAACTAGATCTTGCAGTGTGGCTTGGGTAGTTGATGTTGTTGTGGAAAGTGAAGAGAAGCTTCTGGTGTTAGTCGTGCAGTTGAGCGTTTCTTTGTGTCTCTTTTTTTTTGCGCACAAGGCGTGTGATGATATGAAATTTTCATCTAGTAATTGCCTAAGCTTTTATTACAGTTTATAACAACGTCAAAATGTTGTATTTAAAAAGAAAGGGTACACATTTACCACAACCTGGCTGATCAGGCAGCAATTAAACTGACAAAAAGACTCAGCGGGCATTTATCACACACAAAGGCTACCCAAAATGCTGTCTACCTAGGCAGCCTAATTCATGCTGCTTATCAGCAGTCGTGACTGTACTTTAATATAAAAAACACTACTTGATGATGCGGTATATCATAACAGATAATGACACGTACCAGTTATGTGCAATGCATACAGGAATTAGAAGAGCTTGAGTGTGTGCGCACCAAGTGTGCCTCCAGACCTGGCTTGTAAAGCCGGACCATGTGTTGGACAGTCAGCCTCGCTTGGCAACGTCTCGCCCTCATGACCTCATCAGTCTAATTACACCCCACTCCAAAACAACAGATGCTTCAGTGCCATTGGGGGGTAACGAAAGAGCAGTGGAGGTGGGGGAGGAAAAGAGAGAGAGAGGAAAAGGGAAGAGAGACCATGGCAAGCCCTCAGGGAATACGACACTCATGAGATACACTGAATAATTTAGCAGACAGAAGAGAAGAAGATTATTAATGTTTTTTCACCTGGAGCCACTAAATCAATTGATCGATGCCCAGTAGTACTACACAGAGAAATATACCCAGAATGCCAAGAGGTCATCATGAGCAGAACCGCTTTACTGTGTGGCGCTTTGCTGTGATGTAGGTTAATTCAAACGCACTTTGTTTTAAACGCTGAAATTGACCATCGATCAGTGGAAATCATCAGACCGTTACACTGGGGCTGTCAGATTGTTCAGATATTAATAATTTCATAATAGTTTAATTTATAAAATGCTACAATCCACATCAGAATGTTTTAAACCATGTTACACTGTTGACATGCAATTCACAGATTTATGTCCAAATGAACTTTTGTTACATTTGTTTGATGTAAAAAAAGATCTTGAAATAAAAGCAGGTCAAATATATATATTTTTTAATTTATTTTAAAGCTACGTTTTCAGTGTGATACCACATTCAATTCGATTCAGTTAAAATTTATTTGTATAGAACTTTTAACAGTTGACATTGTCTCAAAGCAGCTTTATAGAACCTAAACATAAAATAAAAGATTAAAAAACAGATGTATGTACACATGTATGTATTTAACGATGTCCAGCAAGCATGCGAGTGGTTCGTTTATTCATCCCATGTAGAACGAACTTGAAACCTGGATAGCATACGAGATGGAAAATCAAGCTGAATATCATAAGAAATAAAATAAAATACAATACAATAACATTTTATGAGTATATGAATAAACCAGAATAAATAAAACGAGACTGCCTCTTTGGAGTTTTCTCTGCGGCACAGTTTGGTGCCTGGGTAAATATATTTTGATAGATGTATATGCAGAGTAGGTTTTTGTAATATTTTTCTCTCTAGAGTTCATTAAGTATAGTTACTGATTACTAAGCGAAGTGGTTTGCTTGTTTTGGCAGGTGGTTTTGCAGGCTGCGGGGGACGTGCCATGCCAGCCAGGCTTCACCCAGCAAGAGTACAGCGTCGTTGTCAATGACATCATTACAGAGGGACAGGCCCTGCTTAAAGGTGAGTGAGGAAGTCGTTTGTAATCTGTGGATTCAATTCTTGCAGCATTTACTGCTTGATGTTAGAGATGGTTGAAGGCAAGCGTGGCAGATTGCAGCTTTTTTTCGGCCGATGAGAAAATTAGCGTGTATTTGTGTGTCGGAGTCAGGTGGGGGTGTGCGCCCGGTTTGTGTGACTGTGTTTGTGTTTATGTGAAGGCAGAGCAGGGGGAGGACTAGGTTTAACCAGCGGTGTGTTTATAGCCTAGCGCACCCATGTGTATTGTTTTTTGTGTGCGAAGTAAGAGTGATGATTTTACTATGGCAGGAATGTAATTTTGTTGTGAGCGTGAGATATTTGCGGTTAAATATCAGATCGCTTGGTTTGCACACTCTGCTGAAACATCCACTGATCAATAGCATTGATTACACACCCATCCGTGGAGGCCGTCCATAGCATGAAGCCTACTCCCCCCTGTGCTCATATGGTCATTTAATCATAGTTCAAAGATCCACAGGAGCTGACTGCAGCAGGGAGGAAATGCGAATGTGGAGATTTTACACTTAGGAATTACCCACGATGCCTTTTGTTCAGGGCTTTGATATGAAGGGGGATGCTGTTTCGCAGCTAACCGAAAGACAAAAGCATTCCTTGTGTAAAATTTCTATCATCCCTTTCTCTCTTCTTTTGGGATTGTTGTTTGTGCTTATCATCAATTAAGATGTCTGTTGATAAAGATCAGAAGGCATCATGCTGACTGTCTTAAAAGAAGTTAAAAATAAAGATAGCTAGCGCTAACGAGGAAAAAAATTCCTGGAGATAACACAAAAATAAGCCAGATAAAGCTAAGAATCTTCTCTGAAGTTTTTAAATGAATCTTTGAATGTTTGTGTATTACAGTTTCCTGTGTGCCATTATTTAGACTATTACTCGAGTAGACTGGCTAGCTAGGTAGCTAATTAATGGTTTCACACACTGCTTTTTTTCTTCATAGAAAATCCTTTGACACCTCTTAGGCTAAGATAAGTGTCCTACTATGAGATGAGGGCATTTACATATCAATTAAATGTTTATTTGTTTGTGTTTTGAATGGGAGAAACTTGCTAGCTCAGCTAATCCTGAGGTAAAACACAAGTTGGCTAATCCTGAGGTAAAACATAACTCTCCTCAAATCCTCCATCGATTATTTTACAATACACCCTGAAAATATGAGTGTTAAGGTCACATTTATTCACATGTTATTAACTGAAAGTCTGTTTTCACCACTTGTTTAGAGCTCATATTAGAGTTGCAGTTTCCCTTCATCATTTTAGATAAACCTCAATGAACAGAAGATTTCAATTCCATTCCACATTACTTATGCTGTAGCTTTTTGAAATACAAAGACACATTTGCAAGCTGTTATCCTGTTACTTTTCATCTGTGGAAATTTGCAGCACACACAGAGACACACACACACACACACACACACACACAGACACACACACACCTACACTGACCAAAAGCAATTAAAACAAAAGAAACAACCATGGCTTTAGATTTCACACAGGGAGTCTACATTTCACAGCCTGCGGGGAGTTTCCATTACTCTTTTTACGTGTGTGTGTGTGTGCGCGCGTGTGTGTGTGTGTCCAGTAAAACTGCCCTTGGTAAGTTATACATTTACAAAGGAGAGACAGTTGATATAAGTGTTGACTCACAGACTTGCTTCCTGTATTCTTTCAAGTTGAAAGATGGAGCAACATGACATTCGCACACACACACACACAAATCCTGTCCTTTACTGCAATCTAATCCCTTGTCTCTGGACTCAGTCTCTGCTGGATATCAGTTAATACCTTTACTTGCTGTATCTTTTGCTAATGCAAGTGTGAAAACCTCATCCTTTTCATTCATCTCTCTCTTTTTCGGCCAGTGTGTTTGCCTCAGGGGGTTTGACCCCTGTACGTGGATTAGTGGGAGTCTCTTGTCTAACATGAGGAGGATGTTTTGTTTCAGTAACACTCATTCATCACCTCCTTTTTAAAGCAAATGACTCAGGGATGAATACTTTCTCCGCTCCCTCCTGTCTGTCCTTTTCAGCTAAGGAGTAATACCGTGTGAAGCTTCTCATTGCCTAACCGAGCTGATCCACACTGATAAAATGTACCTATGAAGCAGCACAGCACTGTGAGACAGGATACAGGCACAGGAACTTCCTATGAATATCCTGTCTCATCTTTATTCATCTTTCCTTTTCTGTATTATTTATTCGCTGTCACGGGTCACTCAAGAACATTTTCAGTCAGTATAAACAAATAAATTACTGTATTGGTGTAAGTCTGATTTCCCTCTGTTGGAATAGAAATGGCCTTCCAATTTTGGAACATAAAAGCATTTAAGGCCACTCAGAGAGCAGAAATGGGGTTTGATGTCACCATATATTTTGAAGTATATGACAATTCGTAAGTATAATTCATATTATACAATTATTCATTCAGTATTTATACAATTCTTAAGTATAAACAATTGTGTGGAAAAAAATTATTATTTTTTTTTTTTTAGAACTTTTCTATAAATATATTGCCCACAGTAGGCTAGGTAAAAACAGATATACTTATGAATCTATAAATTCTTAAAGCCCCGAGTGCCTGCCTTCGTATGAGCCATTAACCACCACAGTGGTGTGTGACGTTCTATTCAGTGTTGAACAGTAACACAACAAAACAAAGTAAAAATAGTACAGTAACTAGTAGCTTATTTGCTGTTGCGTGTTACTTTATTTTTCATGGAAATCACCGAAATCTGAACAAAAAAAAAATTCGCTTGTATGTACCACCCCACTTTGTTAGCAACAACCAAATATATTGATACATATGGTATATTGTGAAAATTGCGTCTTCAACTTCTTTTTCCTTCATGTGTTCCGCACCGAATCCAAAAACCAGAATTGCTTGTAACTTTTCCGTGTTTTCTTTTTTCTTCCCTTCTTTCTTTCATTTTTCTTGAAAAAAGGATAAAAAATTGTTGACAGAAGTAACTCACTTTGCCTTGTTAGAAGAGACAGTGTGATCACAAGGAGATGTAGAGTTTGTGAGGTGATTACTGCACTGATCAGAACCCACAAACACAGACAAATATACACAGAGAACTTCTCCAGAGGTGTGTGTTTGATCATTTCTGATGAAAGGAACTGAGAGAACCTCAAGCGTCAAGGTTTTTTTTTTTTTTGTTCATTTTGCAAAACTTACACAAACCCAAGTGAATCTTGATTAGAGAGACACAGAAAGAGAGAGAGAGAGAGAGAGAGAAAAAGAAGACCATTTTTGGCCTGGGATATGGGGACTTTCTTGCAGTTTGTCCAATCAGAGCGCAGCAGTGAGGTCATCAGTATGCGGGTCGGTGCTTTTCTATGGGCTGACTGAACTGGAATTAAAGGAAGAACAGACAGTGTGTGTGTGTGTATGTGTGTGTGTGTGTTAAGGGGTATTTTGGAAACTTGATTTTGTGTGGGCTGTTTTTTAAATGGTAATATGAACTCTTAGGTTCGGCCCCTAATTCACATGTTTTGACTAAATGAATAAACGCCCAATTGTCCTTGAAGTTCACGCTATAGATTGTGATTTATTTCTTTTTGGAATAGTTGCTTTATTTAGTCACTCAAACTGTTTGTGGGACAAAAAAGTGTTTTATATGAGTTGGTCGTATTGCAGCCCATCAAATGCATCTTATTCTAATATATTTTAAAAACCGAAGGCATCATTTTATACCTAGTGATAAGACGCTCTACAGAAACTGGCTGAAAATGAAGCTATTGTTGATGTTTGAAACGTGTTAACAAATTTTCCTACAACAGTCTAATCAAGGCATCTATGTGAAAATAAATCCCACTGCTTTAAAAAGTATTACGGTAACTGACATAACATGATGTCGTTTTGATAAGTTAAGTAGCTACCTGTGTAAGATAGCCAAATTTAGCTAGTTATGTTAGCCTGATAGTTTCCATTGTGTTCATTTAAGTACATTTAAGGGTTCATCTCAGTGTCATAGTCAGTATTGATTTAGAAACATTTAAGGCACTAGAGGTTGCTGTATATGGATGGAATATCTTAGTGTTTATTTAAAAAAAAACCAGGAAGTTTGACATCCAAGATCCACGGACCAGATAGGACCGTCTGACTTGTTTCATTTCACTCACACAAATTTGATGTAGAAAAAATCCTTATAGGAGCTACTTCTTTACATTTCTACACCACACGAGCAACATTTAGAATTCATTCCAGCTCTTTTCTTACATACCACTGAACAGCGTATATGGGCTCGCATCTCATAAGGCCAACACCTAAAATCAACACCTATCTGCTTAATCTGACGTAAGACAAACTCCTAGTCTATAATGCATGGAGCACTGGCCTTTAGTCTGATCTGTGGGGAAGAAAAGAGATCTGTGATCTAAATCTCTGTGTTAACATTATTCATTTTGTAACTGAACTTTATATTATATTTTCTATGAATGTGATGTACTTATATGAATCTGGCTATTAGAACAATTACATGCTCCAGGTGTTGCCTTATTTTGTGTGTGTGCGTGTATGTGTGTGGCAAAAAGCATGCACATTGTTCATACATCAGATCACTGGTGGCTCTATCTGAACAGAGCAGACAGACGAGCTCATGCACTCATCCCCATAATTACTGAATTATTGAATCGCAGGAGTCATGAATAATTAAGAGTTATGTAGAAAGGAGGCCTGTATTAAACTAGGATAAAGATGCCGAAGCAACAAAGCGGTAAGCAACAACCTTTACTCTGGTGTCTAACTCCAAAGAAAAAATAGATGAATAAAAAATTTCACTCTGAACAGAATCAATATTTTAACATTTTCAATCTTATGTTAAAGTCCCATAATTCACCTAAACTAGTTAGAACAACTGAGAAAACTGTTTCATTTCTTTTTCATTTAAATTATGCTGCATTTAGAGGACAAACTGATTCCTGAGACAGTACAAAAAGTTTGTCTATAAACTGTATTTTATTTTGTTATTATTTTATTAAGTTTCTTAAGATTACATTACCAGATTAAAGGCCACAGGACCTTTAAGCGGATCCAGATCTCTGACTCTTCATGCTTTTCCTTCTTTTTTTTTTCTTTTTTTTTTTTTTTGGGTGGAAGAGACAATAAGAGCGCTGTTTAATCTCAGAAAAGTAGACTTAACATTTTTCCAATATCACATTCACCAAACAAGTGCTTAATGAAGCACTTATTTAGTGTCCTGAGAGTGGACAATGAAGTAATGCATCAAATCCATCAATCCAGAGATTTGATGTATTAAGCCCATTAACACAGTAAACACGTGAAATTTTAATGTTTGTTCTCCATTTAGTTATAAAGTATTTCACTATCATGTACCTGGGGTTGCTGTTATGCTAATGTGATGTTAAAAGCAATTTAACTGCTAAATCCCTGAACAGTTACGGATTACGTTTTGCATTGTTTGTGGCAAAATAGCATTCGTTTCCGTTTTCATTTTTGTTTCTTCACGCTTCTAAATCTCTCTATCTATCTCTCTCTTTCTCACACACACAAACACACACACACATACAGACGAAGCGATCGAAGCATCCAGGGTCTTTGTTTTGCTGGATCGATGTAAGGTAATGAAGTCCGTGTGTCAGACAGAGAGACAGGAGAGAGCAATGAAATATATATATATATATATATATATATATATATATATATATATATATATATATATATATATATATATATATATATATATATATACGTATATATATATATATATATATATATATATATACGTATATATATATATACACACACAGGAGAATCTGCAGTATTTTAAGAGCATCAGCTTGAGCAGGTATTGGCAGACACATCAGGATGGTCAATGCAATAGAAAAGGTGCAGGAAAACTATCAAAAACAATAGCTGATAAAATCAGAAATTATAGATAGTAATTGATCGTTTTATTGAGTAACATAAAGGTTAATCAAAGCCATGATGTAATTTCAGCTGAGATGTTGGGAAACAACAGGAAACTCTCGTTTAATATTGATATATCACTCTGACTAGTTTGTCAGTTGACTTCCATAGTTGCAATTTGCAAATATGCCAACAGTTTCATCAGAAACTAAAGATCATACACATTTGTTATATCTAAATTCACACTTCAGTTGAGTTCCTGGCTTATGTGTGTTTAGAAGATTTGTTAGAACCGAACGTAAAACTTGACAGTGATTTTTCTCCCCTACCACGTTTCTCCCATCGGCAAGGAAGTATTTGCGAACTGTCAAAGCTAAGGCACCTTGAACAGCCCAAAAATAATCGTTTCCCCCAAAATCCTTATTCTCACCTTAACTGTCTTATGTGGGCGTCACATTTTATTCAGGTGTCATGGCGGTGTCAGTCACAGCGCACGGATCTGTCTGACCCAGGCTAAGCGATGTGTGGATGTGTCAGCAGAGTCCCGGTCTCAAGGCTGTTTGAGTTGATCTGCAGCAGACAGTGCCGCAGGGTAGCTCGGTTTTGAACACAGGAAGTAGAACATGTGTGCAGAGGTGCAGCAGGTCTGAGCCCTGCCTAAGCTCTCTTGTGTATGAGCTCCAGCTGCTTCTCATCCTGCGCCGATGGTGCGCCAGCATTATATTCGGGAAAGTATGTCGTTGGATGTGGTTGGCTTTAGCTACAGGATATGTTTTTCTTTTTTAGATAAGTGCTTTGCTCAAGATCAAACGGCGAAGCCATGTTTGCACTTAGTTCTGAATTATATTAGACTCGAACAAAGCCGTGAGAGCTGGCACTTATGGATGCTTTTAGACGCATGGCTGCTGAGGTTCTGGCATTTCTACAGAGGAGACAGGCAGACTGACCCAGTAATGTACCATACAAACAAAAGTCTCTCTCTCTCTCTCTCTCTCTCTCTCTCTCTCTCTCTCTCTCGCTCTTTCTTTATCCTTCCTTCATAAGCCTCTTTTGAGTGTTAAAAGATTATTACAGGATGCCCTGTTGTCATGGATTCTGTTCTTTCAAGCTCATTGTTAGAGGTCACACTGATTTCTCCTCTTATTTTTAGTGTATATTATCGAGAGTACATGAAGTTTTTCGTTAAACTGTATTTATGAGGCCTTTATTTATTTTTGTAATAAATTTCTTATTTTCCGCAATAACTGATCAAACTGTCAGGACCTCCGTCTCAATGATTTTCACGTTGTGTATAAATATATAAAATAGTAATGTAATAGATAATACACTGCCTGGATCAGGTGACTTAGTGGTTTGTATGTTTGCCTGATACCTCTGGGGTTGATGATTCCGGTGTTATCTCCATGGTTTGGGTTTGGGGTTTTCTCTGAATGCTCCAGTTTCCTCTCCCAGGCCGAAGACATATGCATTGTAGGCTGATAAATCCATAAATAGTCTGTAGTGTGTGCATGGATGTGTGAGTGTGTGTGTACCCTGTGATGTGTTGGCACCTCGCCTCGTAGCCCGAGTCCCCTGGGCTAGACTCCAGGCTCCCTGTGACCCTCGTGCTGAGAAAATGGACGGATGAACGGAATACGCCGCGTCTTTTGTGCTTGTGTAATAGCTTTTTTGATTAAAAGTTCCAGTTCTGATTTTGGATCAGTGTAAATATGCATGTGTAAGACACAATACGAACACTGTTTAGTCTCAGATTTAAAGTAGCTCGGTATCCTTACAACAACACATCCACCGAACAAGTGCACTTTCTTAACGAAGCGCTCATTTAGAGTCCTGAGTGTGGACAAGGAAGTTGTTAAACCCAGAGATTTATGTACTCGATTACCAACAGCGGGTTCATTAGTATACATTAGTATACATTAGTGTACATTAAAATAAAACAAACAAAAAACAACTATTGCTTGCCAAGGCTTAATACATATATTACGGACATAATACTTTATTGAGTATCCTGACACTGGCCCTTCGTACAGCACTGCTAATAACCCTGTTCGGAACTGAGCACAGGAGAACGTTTGACAGAGAAAGACACAGTGAAAGTTGGACAGTTATACAGCACCTTGAGTAAATATATCTGCACCGCTTGCACTTTTCAAATAACACATCCCCGCACAAGGCCACCCCTTATATTCATTTGTATGTGATTGCCCTGGTTTCAAGAGTATGATGGATCACTGCTTAGTGTGCTGGACCGTGCTGGATGTACTGTAGCTATCTGAGAGAGAGAGAGAGAGAGAGAGAGAGAGAGAGAGAGAGAGAGAGATGGGTGTGGTGGGTTGATTTATTAAACCAAGGAGCATTTAATGGCTGTTGAGCAGCCATAAACAAATATTATAAAGTAATTTCAACCATAATTAATGTAGTAATAGCATTTAATTACAGGAAACTAATGCGCATGCTTTGTGTGTATGGTTGTGTTCTTATCATCGCCCAAAAGTACAAAGGGGGATATCTCATCTCATCTCTCTCTCTCTCTCTCTCTCTCTCTCTCTCTCTCTCTCTCTCGCTCTCTCTGATCTGGCTGAATGAAGGATGAATGAAACATTTTTGTGTTTGCTCTCACTCGTACTGAACACGGGCGACCGTTGGAAAAAAGAGCCCGCGGTCAGACAGCAAGCTCTTGTGCATAACGCACACACTCAAACGGCTGTCTGCAGAACCCAGGCACCCAGAGGTCAGACGTGTGTGTGTGTGTGTGTCTGTGTCTCTGTGTGTGTGTGTGTGTGTGTGTGTGTGTGTGTAAAAGAATG
This sequence comes from Tachysurus vachellii, assembly GCF_030014155.1. NCBI lineage: Eukaryota > Metazoa > Chordata > Actinopteri > Siluriformes > Bagridae > Tachysurus > Tachysurus vachellii. Next base: position 28,712,995 of record NC_083462.1, on the reverse strand, counting down.
CAGGGGTGGGTTGCAACAGCAGAGCCTGGTTTCAATCACTGTAGATGATGGGATAGTGTGGAGGGGGGGGGGTAACTATGGAGACAGATAAAGCAGAGCGTCCGAGACCGTTTGAGAGGGTTAGTGCAGGGGAGGTGAACTCTGAGTCCGAGTCCACATGCAATGCCAGGAATTTAGTGAGGGAGCGAAGAGAAGAGAAAAGGTAAAGAAAGGACAGAGAAGCATAACGGCTGGAGGAGAGGAGCAAGGAGTGGATATTGTGTGTGTGTGTAAAATGTGTGTGCAGTCTGCTATGTTCGTGGCTTATTTTAAGCTCTACCAAATCTCTGAGTGCCCTTTTGTGAAGGCTGTACACTTTCAGCTGTTTGTGTGTGTGTGTGTGTGTGTGTGTGTGTGTGTGAAGGATTTAGGTTGCTCTCCAGGAGCTCTTTGCTGTCTTTGTATTAGTGTTTATGTTGAACTCTTGAGATGTGTGTATCACTGAAGCAGACCTAAAGTGCACAGTGCTCTCGGTATCTCCCCCAGCAGACACAACACTCCCACCTTCCTCAACCTTAATCTGAGGCTTAAGTCTGGTTTATGTTCGCTTCAGAACAGACCAACGAAGCATTCAGAAGGCAGTAACAGCATTTAAAAGAGGAGGGAAAATTCACGACATGAAACATTCACTTCATGGAATGTGCCCCATTGCAATTTTCAGCCAGTAGTCATGAAGAAAGGCTGGGAATTGGCAGGAGATTCGATTTCCCTCGCTATGATAAGATGACCGCGTTTAAGGAGATTTCGTCTGAGACGTAGCACCTCGCTCTTAACGTAACTACGTTTCAATTCGGGTTCGGTTTTTATTCGTGTAGCCCTTTAAACAATAGACTTTGTCACAAAGCGGCTTTACAGAAATCCGGATGTAGATTTAGATCTCTAATGAGCAAGCCAGAGGCAGCACTGGCAGAGGAAAGAGACTTGAGACAAGAGGAAGAAATCTTTACACGAGCCGCCGTCTTATTAGTCGCATGGGGTACTGTGATTATAAATCATTACAGTATACACATGTAGAAGAGGAAAGACAAAGAGAGAGAATATTGTGAATAAAAGTCTTAGGATAAGCACCGGACAGTCTTAATGATGAAAGTTAAGGACTCCCATCTATTTATCCATCCTTTTTTTTTTCTACTGCTAATCATACACATCTTTGCAGGGCACCTGGAGTCTGTCCCATGGGACTCTGATACAAGGGGTGGCAACCCACTTGAGGGCACAATCGCACACATGCTCACACTACAGCTATACCTCACACCTCCAGGGTTGGGGGTTCGATTCCCGAACTTCACTGAGGTTGCATGTTCTCTTCATGCTCAGGTGGTTTCCTCTGGGTACTCTGGTTTCCTCCCCCAGTCCAAAGACATGCCTTGTAGTCTGATTGGCATCTCTAAAAAGGCTGTGTGGGTGTGTGTGTGTGTGTGTGTGTGTGTGTGTATTGTGATGGATTGGCACATCCTGGGTGTCTGGAATACTCCCCAGGTTCCCTGTGACCCTGTGCAGGAGAAGTGGATGAATACAAATGGATGAATAAGTGATTATACAGTTCATTGTTTTGAGGAGAAAAATATTCATGACAAATTAGTTGGCTTGCTTGT
>NC_083462.1:28671361-28706361 GCF_030014155.1 Tachysurus vachellii | reverse complement strand
GACCACTGAAGACCACTGAGGTCATCGTCATGTTCATGAGACTCCTTTTGCTTTGTGATAACTCATGGTGAGTTATCATGCTGAAAATGCCATTAGAAGACGGACAGCAACAATATTTAAACACACTGTAACGTTAAAGTGATGATTGATTGATACTACTACACCCAGAATGTGTCAAGAAAAATTCCCCACACCGTTACACCACCTCCACCAGCCTGGACTGTCGACATGGATTCATGCCGTCGGTGCTAAATTCTGACCCTACCATCTGTGAGCCTCAGCAGAAACTGAGATGCATTACATCAGGCTACGTTTTTTCAGTCTTTATTTGCCTAGTTTTGCTGAGTCTGTGCTCACCTCAGCGTTCAGTTCTGGGCTGACAGAAGTGGAACCTGAAGTGGTCTTCAGTTCCTCATGGCTTCTCACCACAATTGTGCAACGTGATAGTCTGAGTTACTTTAGCCGTGACTGTAGCCTCTGATCCAGCTGAGATGACATTGTTTTCTTATGGCTGTGAACCAGAAATATACCGAATTATTAAATGTAAATGATGGTGTCAAATCTTTAAGCCACAGTCTTTACGCATCAGGGAAATAGAAGGAAGATGATCAGGGCAGTGATTTGTCCTGCATTGTGTATCACTCTGCATGCCACAAAGTTTTCCTATGAAAAAAACTGTTTTGCATTATCACCTGAATGGTGTTGAACGATATTCTGTGTTTAGATCGACATTGGTCAGTACTGAGTGAGGAACGGAAATGTTAAAGTGTGAGATTTATTCTGTGCAGTGATGGATCTGTTGATTGGAGGATTGGGGTTCAAGCCAGTGTTGGGCCCTTGAGCAAGGCCCTTAACCCTCTCTGCTCCAGGGGTGCTGTATCATGGCTGACCCTACACTCTGGGTGCTCTGGGCACTATGGGCAGTGGTGGCTCAAGTGATTAAGGCTCTGAGTTAAAGGATCAGAATTCAAGCCCCATCACTGCCAAGCTGCCAGTGTTGGGCCCTTGAGCAAGGCCCTTAACACTCGAGGTGTGCTGTATCATGGATGACCCTTGCTCCGACCCCAACTTCCAAAGCTGGGATATGTGAATAAAGAATTTCACCGTGCTGTAACGTCTATGGGGTGGCACGGTGGCTTAGTGGTTAGCACGTTCGCCTCACACCTCCAGGGTTGGGGGTTCGAGTCCCGCCTCCACCTTGTGTGTGTGGAGTTTGCATGTTCTCCCCGTGCCTCAGGGGTTTCCTCCGGGTACTCCGGTTTCCTCCCCCGGTCCAAAGACATGCATGGTAGGTTGATTGGCATCTCTGGAAAATTGTCCGTAGTGTGTGATTGCGTGAGTGAATGAGTGTGTGTGTGTGTGTGCCCTGTGATGGGTTTGTATCCTGCCTTGATGCCCGATGACGCCCGAGGTAGTTCGGATAAGCGGTAGAAAATGAATGTAACGTCTATGTGACAATAATAAAGGCTTCTATCGATATCTACTGAATATATTTCAATATCTATATATTTGGTCCAAAGTGTTTAGTTCAGTTGGAACGTTTTAGGACTGTACAGTTAACAGCATCTTTTTTTTTCTCTCTCTCTCCTTTTTCTGCTTCTGCATTTTGTCTGCTTCTGAAATATGTAAGTTGATGGATTCCATTGAAGTTGCTCACCTATCCAATTTCTCCAGAGTGCTCTATAAGCATTTATTAACATGTACAAAAGGCAGCAATTAATAATCTCAGTTCAGTCTCAGTATCGCTCAGTTAAACAGCATTTATCATTTGTGTCAGCGGCGTGCGGAGTATACGCATTCTCCATTTCGATGGATCCTTGTGCTTTTTTTCACGATATTCCTAAGTATCACTGATCTCCTTCCATACCCCGCTTGGCGCCGTGCGGACGTCTGTTTGTTTTGGCGCTTCTATCTCGTCTCAGTGTGGACACACCTGTTTTGAAACCTCTCTCATCTGCAGTAGTCGAGTCCGCCATCAAACACTTATGATATATGACCATGTTATCTTTCTCGCTGAGAGTCTCCAGGGAGAGAAGCTGCCAGATAATAGTTTTTTTTTTTGTTTTTTTTTTGCTTCACTGTCCTTTGTACACACGTGCAGACACACAAACACACATTTTCATGTAAAAAGATTCAGTCCTGGTTTGCTTAGTCAGCTCTAAACAGCACTCGGTATTATTTCTAGGAATAAAATTTTAATCCCTGACTATATTATTATTTATTTTTTTAAATTTATTACTTGTTTGCAGCTGTTAAGATGTTAAATATAAGGTAAATATACCTGTTAAATATAATCTGTTAAGATAAATATAACACACATTTTTGTGTAGAAAAACTCAAGTCAGCAATCTTAATTTCTGGAAAAATACAGGCTTAAAATTATAATCCTTGTTTTTTTTTTTTTATTTTATTTTAATTTATTTAGCAGTTGTTTGGATACAGATTAACAATGTTAAATATAATGAAGCAGACAGGCGCGCGCACACACACACACACACACACACACACTTTTTGGGGTAAAATTTTCCTAGAAAATTTGTAGAAAATCCAGGATTGAAATTATAAAGTCAATTTTTTATTGATTCATGAAACATAATGAAGACACACACACACACACACACACACACACACACACACACACACACACACACACATTTTTTGTAGAAAATATTCAAATCCTGGTTTGACTAGTTATCTTGAAACAGCACTCAGAATTATGTATAGAAAAAGTCAGGATTAAAATTATAATCTGTCTTTTCCTAAAAAAATAAGAGTTGTCTGGATACAGATTAAGATGCTTAACACAATGCGCACACACACACACACACACACATACACACAGTCTTGTGTTTGTCTAGTCATCTTGAGACAACACTCAGTTATTAGCATTTATATTATTTCTAGAAAAATCCAGGAATAAAATGTAATCCCTGTCTTTTGTCATATATATGATATCAGTTGTTTGGATACAGATTAAGATGTTAAATATTATGAACACACACACACACACGCACATTCACACCTGCACAGGGATCGTTCGGAAGGAGATAATGACAGCCCGGGCTGTCAGGATGCCGCTGAGATTGTTGTGTGGAAGATCATTTGCAACACAGATATTTTCTTCTGCGCTTCACAAATCACACCAATTTGCTAGCATCAATTCACAACTTGGTGTTTACTATAACCTCTTAACGAAGCCTGTTTGTTCCGCTGCGTGTTTTTGCACATTTTAGGTGCAGTTTGTTATGTTAAAAGGTGCCTCCAAGACCTGCAAAAATCTTATCATACCTGAAAGATACACCTCTGATTTACAGCCTTATCATACAGTGGATCCTAGTTTCACCCTCAGCTGGAACAGATCTTTTTTTCCCTAAAAAGTGACCCGGGTGACGGATGTCGGTTCGACCGAGCGATTCTCCTTTAAAGCACTGAAAATGACAAACTGTTTCTTTTAGCGACTGCCTGTTTCTTTGTTCGTGTCGAGTACAATTACAACAATCAATGATATTGACCTTAATGAGCTTCCGGTCCATCCACAACTCGCATACCTGAACACACACACACACACACACACACACACACAGACACACAGTATGCTTTCGTACATAAACACAGCCATGCTATAAAGCACCACATGCTGATTTGATTTAGTGACAGCTTTCAGAATCTCTTCCTTTTCTCATCAAAGTTCAACCTGTGATTACTGCATGTGTTCCCAGAGAGACAAGCAGCGAGTGTGTGTGTGTGTGTGTGTGTGTGTGTTTGTGTGGGTAAAGAATCATGTACGCGGTTCATGGAGATAGTCAAGCACTACGGAGGAATGCATTCAAAGAGAATCGCCGTGACGGCTTTGCCTTATGTCGTGTGTGTGTGTGTGTGTGTGTGTGTGTGTGTGTGTGTGGGTGGGTGGTGATAAATCTTAAGTCCTCTCAGAGTTCAAACAAACAAGGTCAGATGTTAAAGTGGGGGCATGCACACAGACACGTTGTTTTTAAAATAAAATCTTTTTGTGAGAACAACAAAATGTCCCGAAGATGCTTTCCAGTGCAAAAGTTACCCCAGGTCTGCTTTCTTTTTCTAATTTTTTACTAAAGGATATTTTGTACTACTAAAGGATATTTTGAAAGGATAAAAAACAATACAAATACAAAAAAGTATATTTTGTAAGATATCACATGTAAGATAAGTTTATTGTGCATAGGTCATACGGTCTGATGATACAAGTCCAGATAGTATAGATCTTTTTTTTTTTTTTTCTTTTTTTTTTCTTTTTAAGGTGCCACATTTAGTAAAGAGCTGCTGGAAAGTTAAATAAAAATCAGATCCTCTTGGGAGCTGTGGCCATCCAGGACTTGAGTGTGACACCTCTGCGTTAACGCGACCAACGAACGTTGTGGCAAAGTTTATATTAACAGACCACCCAGCGTTTTAATAAAGCTCCTGTAGAGCGTTCACATTTCGGGGAGTGAATCAAAACGCCACAATTTCTTCTTCCTCTCGGCTAAAACTAATTATAGCGCAGCCAGAAAAGTTCACCACAAGAAGATGAGTGTAATAATGGTCCTCTCCCTGTGTGTGTGTGTGTGTGTGTGTGTGTGTGTGTGTGTGTGTGTGTGTGTGTGTGAGTGAGAGTGTGTGTGTAATGGAGTCGTTTAACAATTTGAATTTAATCAGGTGTGATGTGCACCATGTTCTTTGGATCTAAATTAAAATCTGCACAAATGAGGGGTGAGGTGAGAGAGAAGGAGACAAGGAAAAGAGGTGATACCTGGGGAGCGTCTATTCTCTCTCTCTCTCTCTCTCTCTCTCTCTCTCTCTCTCTCTCTCTTTCTTTCGCTTTATCTCTTGCCTCTGAGCAGTGGAATGCGCTATGAGCCGAGCAGATAAATATGTACGGTTGTTAGCTGCCATTTTGGATCAAAAGGCCGTGCTAATTCCCATTAACGGAGAAGTATGTGAAAGTCGTATCAGCGGATGCCATTACTAAACACTATAACACTTTGGCAACTAATCAATGACTAGCAGCTCGTTAAGGGCTTTACACATTGTGCTGTTTTTCAAAAGAGATAATGAGTCTCTTTACGACCCTCTGTTTTCTGATGTTAGCTTTTATACCTTAATGTGCACTTTCCCATCACTATTGAACTGAAGAGTGCACCGGAGGGAACGCTTGTATGTGCGTGTCTGTTTGTGTGTGTGTGTGTGTGTGTTGTGTGTTTTGTGTGTGTTGTTTGAAGTTCAGATTCAGATTACCATGCACTCTAAGGGCTAGCTTGAAGAATGGGCACCATTATAGCGAACTGACCTTTACGTAGCTTGGAAAAAGTGAGAGTCATTACAGACAGGCAGTGCTCTGGTCAGCCCTGTGTATTGTAGAGCGAGGCCTTTACCGGCTCATCAAAGCCTACAGAGGCACATTTTAAAGTGATGAAGCCTGCGCACGGCTCCTGGCAGCCAATTGTCGGGTCATTTCAAAGCAAAATTGCTGGACATTTACTGAAACAATTACTTCAAGGGGCTCTTCTAAATGGAAAGGGTCAACACATGGACACTGCTTCCAAGATTCATAGGTATTACTATTGAACTTACACCACACATATGCAAGAGCCCAACCTCCAACATGTAAAAGCCAAAGAAAATGCTCCTGTAACATAAAATTCCCACTCGTTAACTATTCTTACTTAGTAAGTCTGCCTTCTTTCTTACTTGTGTTCAGAGTGACATCAAATCAACATGGCTGCCTCAGAAACAAAAAACACCTGTATTTGCTTCAGAACAATCAACATACAGACATATTTGCTTTGTAAATCTTAAACACTGACTATACTGATATACATCACTCAGCAGAGTCAGACGGAAAGCAAACAAATGTCCATTTTCACTACTTTTGGTGGTTGGGGTCAGAGTGGAGGATCACTCCTGGAGCAGGGAGGGTTAAGGGCCTTGGCTGGGGGCCCCAACGGTGGCAGCTTGGCAGTGATGAGGCTTAACCACTTGAGTTACCACTGCCCCTGACACTGTTGAGCAGGTGTCATCACTTACAATCACAAATCAAATGCAGCATTAATTATTTACTCATTATAGTAATGGGCGATATAAACGATATGCGATATAAACAATACAAAATTGGCCTACGATAGAGATTTTAATCTCGATAATGCATGTTGATGACGCAATATACCCGCGAAATTTAGAGCTACGAGCTGCAGCCGGCTGCAACGAATCATCATATTCGTCATCTTGAATAAACATGGCTGAAAGCGTCAGCGAAACAGAGGAGCTCGTGAAAAAGACCGGTGCAACATCTATTATTTGGACTTGGTTTGGATTTAAGCCGTCCGACGAGCAGCAGATAAAGGATATACTCAGTAGAGAGGAGAAAAAATATACTCAGTAGAGTGTGTGGGTTCAAAAGTTAAGAGCTAACAGCTAAGAGCTAATTCACAGTGTCCGTTCCTTTATTAACAAGACACCAGTTTTAATTTCATTAGGAGAACAAAATGTTTAAAACCAAATGCGTTACCTCGGCTTCAGGTTTGAAATATGTTTTTATTTAAAGTATCTGTGCATTAACACAAAATAATTTTCTTTGCCTAATTAATACTGGAAGTATTTTCAGTACAGTGTATGTTCCTTAACTAAAAAGACACTGCAACTTGGGTGGCATTTAAGAACCAAGGACTTAAACTAAGTATAGTGCCTTTTAGAAGGAAAGACTTTTATTTATCTGCAACATTTTGTTGTATAATTACAGTTTTGCTTTTGCACAATAAATGTTCTCAAAACGACATACGTTTCTTTATTTCTTAAAAAAAAATACATTTAGCAGTTTGGCTTTCCTAAGGGTCTGTGTAACCTGTTCTGAAATGGCTCTATTATAATTTATATAGCGCAATATATATCGTTATCGCAAGAGGCTGCAATGTATATCGCAATATGGATTTTAGGCCATATCGCCCATCCCTAACTCATTACCTCATTATCTATTAGGTATACGACGGATCCAGAGTCTGTCCTGCGAACACTGGGTGTAGACATGTAATATTAACAGTCTACAATTAATGTTAGTAAGCAGTTGTGAGACAATTCATGACTTATCCATCTAATTCCCATCAGCTGAATTATAATTCCAAAATTCTTGAATGTGGAAACTGTAGTCACAAATTTGGAAGCAGAATGACTTTGTTTTGCTGTAATTATTATTGCCCTTCACTGGAACTCAAAGCCTCGAAGCTGTTCCAGCATGACAAGAGCATTAGTGAGATCAGACACTGATGTTGTAAGAGTGAGGAGGTCTGGGGTGCAGTCGGTGTTCCAGTTCATTCTGAAACACCGACTGCACCCCAGACCTCCTCACTCTTACAACATCAGTGTCTAATCTCACTAATGCTCTTGTGTCTAAATGATCACAAATCCCCACAGCCATGTTGTAATATCCAGTAGAAAGCCTCCTCAGAAAAGTGGAGCTTATTATAACAGCCAAGGGAGAATAAGTCTGGACTGGGATGTTCCAACTAGAATGTACAGATGTACAGACAGTAATATGTTTCAATAGATAAATATCCTCAATAACAGATAAAACTCGCAAAACCCTAAATGCAAAATAACTTACTGCTAATATACAAAAACAAAACAGTCAAACAACATAATCAATTGTGACTGAGTCTACAGGAAGTGAACAAATTGTCACAATTTTTAATATATTAAACATAATACACCGTAATAACATAATAACATATTTTCATTCTAAGTTAGACTAATGATGTGTGACACAGTTGTGTTCCTGCGTTAGGTATGAGAATCCATAGAAAAAGAAATAAACTAGATCACAGCATCACAGGGCGCCATTACAGAATGTTTTTCGGCTTCCCGTATTTGTTTCCATTTTCATCTTGCCAGGTTGTAGAGTTTAGGTTATTAGTTTAGGGCTATTAAACTTGAATCAGCTTACCAGCAAACAGACAACTTTGCATTTGTGGCTCATGAACAGAAAACAACATCATTTCAAATATGCAGTTTGATACTAGCTTAAGTTCCAAATGCTTTGCAAAGATATTAGAACGTTGAATATATGGCAGATGTAAGAGCTTTATATCTGGTGGCCTAGGGCAGAATTCTGGAGCGTTTTTCGAGAAGAGAGCTGATTGTCACACCGAGTTAACGCTTAATGCTAATACGAGCAGCCTTAGTGTTTCTTCATCAGCTATTCTCATCAGCAAGCAAGCAAAGACCTACTCATCAAATCACTTAACAAATCAGCCCTCCCTGCTGTGTGTGTGTGTGTGTGTGTGTGAGTGAGTGAGTGAGTGTGTGAGCGTGAACGTCCTCATTTGAACAATGGTTGAAGCAAAGGTCGCTCAGATGTTTTTATAATCTCCTATTAGTTTTGATTCTCCTGGCTGTGGATTGTAAACAGTTTACTCCGAAGTGGCAACCCTTCAGTATTTCAGTTCTGTTTTAAATTCTGTCTCACAAGCAGCTATCCTCGTTTAACCCACATCTAACGCCGCTGTGCTTCTGTCTAATTTAGAATTGTCCTCAGATAAAACCTGGTTCATGTTCGGGAAAAATCAATCTGGCCCTGAAAACACGACCTGAAACATGACATGTCAGGGACTTGCAGGAGGCTTTCCTGGCTAACCCACAACATTATTAGCTCATTCAGCAAGACCACAGCACAGTTGAACTCTTAACTCATGCTGGTTCATAAAGGTGTGGATATCCTTTCTATACATTTTCATACCGTAGTGCTGTCTGCAAAGCAAATCACAGGTTCCTGTTCAAGATATATGACGCAATACACAAATATCATAAACCAAGGCATTCAAATTCTTCTATCTAGAGAAAGGAATTTGCATAGATGTGACTTCAGTAGTGAGGGAGTGTATGCGGAACAGGCGTTTCTCAGAAACGCAGCAAGAAATTCTTCTCCCTAGAATCAGAAAATGTAAAAAATAATTTGTGTTTTGACAGTGATTCAGGATATATTCACTGTATAGGATATACACACATACATGAAATACACACTGGATATACATACTGACTTATTGGAAAGGCTCTCTCACTCTCTGTCTCTCATTCTGACTGCAGGTGCATACAAAACCTACTGTTATTAAGCTGCTAAACCATGTAATTAAGTTCGGTTCCTTTCTGTCTGTTTATTTTCATCCCATTCAGACCATTTGCTCATCAGGCAGGGGGATCAGTATGCCAATAAACAGTAGTGTCCACCTGTGTGTGTGTGTGTGTGTGTGTGTGTGTGTGTGTGTGTGTGTGTGTGTGTGTGTGTGTGTGTGAGTCCAGGAAGATAGACGTTAGTCAGAGGGCGACTCACGGTTATCTCTATGGAAGCAGAACTCACACACACATCCACACACACACACACACACACACACACACACACACACACACACACACACACACACCTTTCTCCCAACCATCAAATTAAACCCACACCTCGACCAGCACACATACTCACACTTCTTGGATGCTTTATGGGCAGCAGAGCCACCAGGGGCCTCAGATATCGCGGAACATCAGGCCTATTTTCTTTATGAATCTCCGGTGTGTAAAAAACAGCACTCGAGGCGATGGAAATGACAGGAGTCTTTTCGTTCGTCAGAGGGAGCCCAGTGCAAATAACAGTTTACAGAAATCATTCTGGTCCAGTAGTGTGGTGAGAGAACTCATATTCACAATCCAATAAACACAATCCCCCCACTCATCGCCTGCAGCAGATCTTTATCTAATAATCACTAATGAGCACTCATTGCTTGGAGTGGCACATTACGCTAACTGATTTTTGTAGCCTAGTTTATTATCCTTAAAGTTCCTCATATAATAACCATTGATTAATCTGAGCGGTAAGTGGAATTTTTCCAACATGTATTCTTAATTAGCAGACTAATTAGCACTGCATATGTGTACGTGCACATAAAAAAAATAACCCACCCAATTGAAACAGCGTAGAGTTTACCTGAGGGCTCGTGCTTAGTCCTAATAGGAACGAACAGCAGAGGACAATAAAGAAGAGAAGAAAATGTAGCTCCGAGGCTGAAAAATCTGGGTTTAAAATGATGTACTAAATCCATTATCCATTTTAAACCCCATGCAAAAATAACACGCATTAGTGCGTGAGCATGTGTTTATTATCATTTATTATTTTTATATTTTTATTTGAAATAAAAGCTGTAATGAAGGTGAATCTATGCATATAAACTAAGTATTCGTATAAATGCCACAGAGAAGCAAAACATTGTCTCTACCCTGAGCCAATTACTTTCTCCTGGGAGCAAACCAATGCTAACCAACGACTATTAATAGCGACTAAACAGAAAAGTAATCAATTTTTACTTTTGAATTTTGAAAAATTGACTAAACTAAAACTGTTGTAAAAAAATATATATTATAAACAGCTAAATAAACTGTAGAGCTAATGCTAATCAACAACAATTATCAATAGCTAAATAAACTGCAGAGCTAATGCTAATTAACAACTATTATCAACAGCTAAATAAACTGTAGAGCTAATGCTAATCAACAACAATTATCAATAGCTAAATAAACTGCAGAGCTAATGCTAATTAACAACTATTATCAACAGCTAAATAAACTGTAGAGCTAATGCTAATCAACAACAATTATCAACAGCTAAATAAACTGTAGAGCTAATGCTAATCAACAACTATTATCAACAGCTAAATAAACTGTGGAGCTAATGCTAATCAACAATTATCAATAGCTAAATAAACTGTGGAGCTAATCTAATCAACAACAATTATCAACAGCCGAATAGACTGTAAAGCTAATGCTACGTAGCAACTATTATTAACAGCTAAATAAACTGTACATCCAATGCTAAAAATATTGACACAGAACAGAAAATGTGTTAGTTTTATTAGCTGCGCCATTAATATGGATGGATGGATGGATGGATGGATTGATGCTGTGAAATGTGGTCCAAAAGTAAACCTTTTACTTTTACTGTCATCCTTTTTCTTCTTTATTTTTGGCTTAACACATTTAGGTCACATTAACTGTGAAAACACTGAGGTACCTCTGAGGTAATTCTGAGGAAATCGCATACAATGGGGAATTTGACTGACAGGTAGTGATTCTCATCTCAGGTATTACAAACTCTACTGCTACGAAGCATGAGATGTGAACAGGGGGTGCATTACACAGTGTTGTATACACATTTGTAGAGCAATTTTTTTGTCGCACAGCGTTTGTGTAAATGTACGTGTATGTGTATGCTTGTGTTTGTGAAGACAAAGAAAACGAGAAGGCATCATTTCTGCCGAGCGTCCCGCGGCGTTCTTTTTGAATAAGCAGCACTCTGGTGGTGGCGTGTGCTCTATAGTGAGAATGATGAGACTGATCAATGTAAATAGCTACTGGTCAATAATCACACTCCACATCCAATGGCAGCATGGCACACTAATTCATCCTCTTTCTCCAATGAGCTCTAATAATGAGGCATAGCTTTTGGAGAGCGGAAGATGCGAAAGCGAGAGCTGAGTCAATACACCCATTCAACAAATGAGGCACACTCCCACTCCATCTCTCCCACCGCTAACTGTGTAATTGTTTTGCCTTTAATAGCAGCATAATGAGCGAATGCAAGCCATTTATTTGTTCTTTGTGTGTTTCTAACGCGATTCCCTCTGGCATTGTAGCTGACTCTCTATCCTATCCCGCTTTGCATTTCTTTCTTTCCCTGTCTCTCGCCACCTCTGTTTCTTTGTTTCGTCTCCCCTCGTCTTCATCGCACACCTGGATGCCTGCAGGTGTAAGCCTGAACATAAATAATGCAGAAGAGTGTTAGGGTACCAGATATCCTATCCTTTCTTCTTCTCTCTACTTCTACTCTCTCTCTCTGTCTCCCTCTTTCTCCTTCACCCTTCCTGTCTCAGTATGCATGTTCCCCACTTCCTTGCTCGATGTCCTCTCCTCTCAAATGAAGCCACAATTCCCTCCTGGTCTAGTGAGGATGTCACTTTGTTGTATGCTCATGTATCTTTTTTTTAAGATGCTTGTTGCCAAGAGGAAATGCTATGCTGGCTCATACGTACCCCCCCACCACCTTCCTTTGTCTTCCCTCAGTGAGCTTCATAGACTGTGGTAAAGGTTCCAATCTGCGCTTTGAGAGCAGTTACCCCGCGGATTTCCGGATAGGACAAGACGGCACGGTGTACGCCACAAGAACTCTGCGCATATCAGACAGAAAGGAATGGAGCCTAGAGATCAGCGCAAAAGATAAGGAGAGACAGGGGGTGTGGCTAACTCAAGTTTCCTTCACACTACCAGACACACCTAAACAGGTAAGTCTAAGTTTATATCACTTTTTTTTCCATATCGTCTCAGTTATAAGCGGGTCCACAAAAACCACCATCCAGTCTTATCTGTGTAAATGCTTTATGATAAATAGGTTCAAAGATATGGCAAAGTAAAATGTATTTGTTTTCAAGTCTAAATTCAAGCTCAATGACTTTAAAAATTGAAATATCAATATGATTGTGTTAATATTGTGATATTTGGGAAAAAAAAAAATATATATATATATATATATATATATATATATATATATATATATATATATATAAACATTAAATATTAACATATATTATTCATTCATTCATCTTCTACCGCTTATCCGAACTACCTCGGGTAACGGGGAGCCTGTGCCTATCTCAGGCGTCATTGGGCATCAAGGCAGGATACACCCTGGATGGAGTGCCAACCCATCGCAGGGCACACACACACTCTCATTCACTCACGCAATCACACACTACGGACAATTTTCCAGAGATGCCAATCAACCTACCATGCATGTCTTTGGACCGGGGGAGGAAACCGGAGTACCCGGAGGAAACCCCCGAGGCACGGGGAGAACATGCAAACTCCACACACAAGGTGGAGGCGGGAATCGAACCCCGACCCTGGAGGTGTGAGGCGAACGTGCTAACCACTAAGCCACCGTGCCCCCACATATATTATATATATGTTAATATATATTAACACAATCATATTGATATTTAAAGTTTATATATATTTACTGTGTGAAAGTTAGGTAAGACTTTTCTTTTTCTTTTCTTTTTTTATTTAAATATAGAATTTAAATTATGGATTATTAGATGGTGTGGTGATGGAAACCAAAGTAACTTCACATAATATAAAATATATTTACATTAAAGTCTTAAATACGTGTTGTGATTTTCATTTCATAAGCTTGAATTTATCAGGAAAATTCACATAGCTAATAAGATATATTCACGTTTATGCAGCGTTGCGTTTCATTTACAACACCCACAATGTATTTTACTCTGTACTCAGTCCACAGTAAAGCATTACCGCTGCCCTAGCACCCTGAGAATAGTGCTCTAATTAAGTCTTAACTGTGCTAAATTGTGGTCGAGGCAGAGGAGGGGGATACGGTAGAGGAGATGTGCTCCCTCAGCTAGAGATCAACAGCATTACTTACTCTCTCAGAAAGAGAAAGTGAAGATTGCTACTGTGCACATAC
The DNA here is from genome assembly GCF_030014155.1 of Tachysurus vachellii. Lineage (NCBI taxonomy): Eukaryota > Metazoa > Chordata > Actinopteri > Siluriformes > Bagridae > Tachysurus > Tachysurus vachellii. The sequence continues at coordinate 28,692,836 of NC_083462.1, read as the reverse complement.
ACAGGCAGAAGAGAGATGGGAATGGGATAGAGGTGGCAGTGTTGGGGTGTGGGGGGGAGTGTAATGGCAGGTTTTCGGAGGAAATGAACAGAAAATGAGCTGGGACAGGAGAGAAGGTGGGTAGAAACATATAACAGTAAGAAAAAGCAAGTGGGTGTTAGTAAAAAGCGACTGAAAGAAAGGACGAAAGATACAAGAGGAATAATAGGTGAGAGAGAGAGCAAGCGAAAATAAAGTGTTTGTGTTCAGAGAGAGAGAGAGAGAGAGAGCGCTGTATGAGCCTCTTGTTGATCTTCATGTTGTTGCTGTTGATATTAACGTTGCTCCACTCTTTGTAATTGTAATGGCCTGGCTCATCACCCGAGTCATATCTACACCAGCCAGAGACTGGAGACACACAGAGAGAGAGAGACAGAGAGTCTGCCTTTCTGCCAGCACTCTTCTGCCCACACTACTGCCCTGCCATTACCATCAATATTTAACCAGAGGAATAGAGAGATTGTGTCAAGAGGGACTTACAATCGAAACTGAATCGAAATCAAATGCACAGGAACACGCACACATACAAACACACACTCTCACACGCACATTTGTCTTTGTATCCTTGTGAGGACCTTCGATTGACATAGTTATTAACGATAACCTTAACCACAGGAACAAAAAGGAAACATTCAGCTCTTTTTTTTAAGCTGTATTCCTTGTGAAAACCAGCTAAAGGTCTCTACAAAGTCAAGACTGTCAGCTATTCCTACCTTTTATGAGGATATTTGGTCCCTACCACCGTATGTAACATGCATACTCTTTTATATCTCTCATATTTGTTTACTTTTTCCATGACATGGTTTATTAACTCAGCTAATACCTATATTATAAGTCTGCCAATAATACGGCTGCGCACTAATCCTAAAATCCAACTTCACAGAGACGAGCTAAACGCGCTCAAAGGTCATAATCATCGAGTATTCCTGTCATCATGAGGACATATGGGCTCGTAATGCCAGAAATACTTGAGAGTTAATGCATGCCCTGCACACAGATGTAGTGGCACAGATGTAGTAATGTTAAGCATGCACTGTGTGTGCCTGCGTTCCTACCTTAATAACCTGTTAGTGCCTAGAGGGCTTTTTTATTCTGCTGCCCTTGGAAACCTGAGTGCAATCGTACCGTTCTAGTCAAACATCCACTCTAGTGTGTCTGGCCTTGAATCACATGCTCGCTCTCTCTCTCTCTCTCTCTCTCTCTCTCTCTCTCTCTCTCTCTCTCTTTCTCTTATACACACACACAGATAATGGAAAAGCTATACTCTAAGCTCTACAGAATAAATGCACTACATAAAGTTAATCTGTCTTAAGAATGTGATCTCTGCGAATAGATTCCTGCTACAAAAGCTTCACCCATACAAATGCTTACACACGCGCATACTCATTATACACATGCCTACACACACACACACACACACACATACACATACATCATGTAGACATGTGCGCATGGACATATGCGGTAGGTTTTATATTTTATATCAGGAGCCTGAGTCAGTGAAATTTATGACCACATTAAAGAGAGTAAAATTAATGCTGTAAATATTTAGGTCCACAGACAGGAGGGGAAAAGGCTCTGCGGAGTGTGTGTGTGTGTGTGTGTGTGTGGTAAGGTAAGAGAGAGAGAGCACAGAGAACACAGAGTGCAGTACCCAGGGGTGTGCCTGAGGATCTAACAGAGTTATTCGTGTTCGCAGGTGCCTGAGATCGTGTTTCCATGGCGCAGCGTCGTCGTCGGGGGCGACGGTAGCATGAGCCGCGTGAAAAGAGACTGGGTCATTCCTCCCATCAACGTCCCTGAAAACTCCCGAGGACAGTTCCCAGAGGAGCTTGTCAAAGTGCGCACACACACACACACACACACGCACACACAAGCATAGACATAAATCTCTACAGAAACAGTACAATATTTGTATGAACTGGCTTTAGATTATAATCTAATCTGAATAAATTAATTGTTGCCATCTCTTAATGACTCTTAATGATACGGTCTCGATTAGCTTGTATGCATTCTGAAACTTAATACAACTTTTGTCACACCGATTTGCAGTAAGGAAAGTCAAATAAAAAAAAAAATGACAGCCTCTTTGTAGTGACCTCATTCTGCCTTGTCACAGAGGCCCCAGATCTTCTGTTGATGTGTTGTCAAAAAATGCTTGTAAACTCAATGCAGGCGCAATCTTCAATTATGACACATCACAGCTTCACTAATTTGTGTATTACGAGGCATATCGATATCACAGAGTGTTCCAGGATAATAGAAGTGCTTTGTCTTTGCTCTGAGAAAATTGCACTCAACTGATTCATTAAAAAGGATTTCAAAGTTCTGTTTTTTTATATTCTAGCTTTTATGATTTTCTACAAGTGTTATGTTTCGACATTAACATCTATTATTTTCAGAAAACACCCTCACACACACACACAAACATATTACAATATAATGATCATGTTTGTTAAAATTCTACAAAAAACGAATCACATAATGAATTACAAGCAGACTAAAACTTGTGTTTTTTTTTTCCAGATTCGTTCAGACAGAGATAAGATTAACACACTGCGCTACAGTGTGACGGGACCAGGAGCTGATCAGTCTCCTACCGGCCTCTTCATCATCGACCCCATCAATGGACAGCTGTCTGTCACTAAGCCTCTAGACCGAGAACAGATCTCCAATTTCCATGTAAGCATGTTTGTATCTTTGTGTGTGTGTGTGTGTTTAACAGGTCGCAGTGTTGCATGGTTTTGTCTCTTTACAAATAATGCTATAGGTGTATCACTTAGGGAAATGCGTCTGATCTGCAGCTTGTGTGGCAAAAATTTTTTTTTAGTTGCCCTGACGAAGGTTAGGGTTAAATTTGTTTACAGTTCTGTGAGGTGCATTCATATTTAGAGGGTTTTAGAGGCCATGCTGCTCCCTTTATCCGTGTGTGTGTTTGTGTGTGTGTGTGTGTGTCCCACAATCCTGCATTCCAGCGTTGAGACACTAATACTCCCATTAAACTGCTTATCCTGGTTACCATGGCAATCTGAGAATGCAACTTTTGACCTCTGTTTAAAATAAGAGTGGAGTAGTCAGATTTTTGAGCTTAGAAAGAAGAGCTTATCTTAACACACACACACACACACACACACTCCTTGATAATGAGGACAGTGCATATACACTCTCCCCCACATTACGAGCAATAAGCTCTGCCTGCCCAAAGCATTACTATTAATCTGTCACTATATGCTCTGTACATCATTTTACACAGAACACTGTAAAGGTCAGGGGTAAATGAGATACAACAACAACAATAACAAGTATCTCTTGTCTTTCATGATGTCTGAACAGGTCTTATTTAGATTTTGTTTGTGTGTGTTTGTCAAAGTAAATTTGAAACCTAAAAGAAATCACTATGCATTACTGCACCCGAGCACCGCTTGACTAGTGTGTACATTAGTTGTGCACTAGATTTATAGTGCATTATGGGTAATAAGAGTTCTCAATCCACAGAGAGTTTGGACAAAATGGCTAGTGCACTATGGGATGGTAAAAAGGGAAGCGCTTCAGACACGGCAATTGTCTTGTGTCCACTGGCTCCAGCAGCTAATCAAAGCCAACATGGGGGCTGAAACGTTTGTAATTGGTTAAGTGCTGCACCTAATGAAAATGGACAGGAAGCAAGGGCTTGCCACATCTTCAGTTAAATAAATAGCCTGGTACTAGCCCTGTTTTTGGAAATGAACTGAAGCCAGTTGGCGTTAATGTTTAATGAAACGTCTCCTGCTATTTAATTCATTCGCAATTTTTTTTTTTTATTTAATGTCTTTAATTCAATGTTTAATTCCTCTTTGGTGGCATAAACCTTGGATAATAAAGAGAGATTGGGAATACTTATTCATATTTTCGTAACATAATTAGTATCAAGGCATTTTATTTATCGGTTTATTTTCAGCCAGTTACTGTATATTATATTAAATTTGATTATATTATATTAGATTATATTATATTACAGTTTGAGCTGCTGTTTCATTATATAAGTGGTGCTTTTGGATCTTGGTTGCTGTTCACAGAACTTCTGTCATGATATCATGTTACTCTGCTTATTATTAAGTTTGACATCTTTGAGTTAACATCATGTTTGTGTTTTGCCCCAGCTGCGCGCTCATGCTGTGGACATTAACGGCAATCAGATGGAGAATCCCATTGATATTGTCATCAACGTCATCGACATGAACGACAACAGACCAGAGTTTACCCATCAGATCTGGAACGGCACGGTGGACGAGGGCGCCAAACCAGGTACTTTAGTCCACACGCGCTCCCACTATTGAAATTCGCAGCTGAAATTCTAATCCCCGCTTATATCACGAGCGAGTTTGCTGCACCTGCTAGTTGTTGGTCTGACAGATGGCCATCGTTGTAAGAAATCCAAACCAAATCACTGTTTCTCTCCACTGCATGAAGGCACTTTCGTGATGACAGTCACGTCACAAGATAAGGACGACCCCAACACAGCCAACGGCATGCTGAGATACAAGATCCTCTCTCAGAGTCCCGAGACTCCGTCCACCAACATGTTCACCATCAATAACAAGACAGGCAAAATCATCACCGTAGCCGCAGGCCTCGACAGAGAGGTGGGCATCTGCGCGCGCGTGTGTGTGTGTGTGTGTGTGTAGAAATGTTTTCTCCAATGTCAACCTCTAGCAATACCATCCTTCACTATTTTTATTCTCGCCGTGGTGTGTGTGTGTGTGTTGTGAGTAGAAAGTGTCCCAGTACACTCTGATCATCCAGGCCACTGATATGGAGGGAAATCCGACATACGGCCTGTCCAACACTGCTACCGCCATCATACGGCTGCTTGACGTCAATGACAACGCCCCAGAGTTCACCAGAGACACAGTGAGTTCGTTGTACATGTCCACCTACTTCTAAACAAAGTGAGAAAACCAGAAAAGAGTTTCCTATTCATTCAGACACACAAAAAGTTTTTGTCTTTGTCCCAGTTTGAAATCAGTTGAGATGTGAACTACCTACAACATTGCTCTGAAATTTGTAGATAAACTTAAACTTGTTTTGTACTCCATGGAAATCAAAGTACAAAGCAGAAGCGGAAGCTACACCTCACACCTTCGGTATTCCAGGCTCTGGATGTGTGTACTGGATGTCTCACTGGCCACGACATTATTAACCCTGTTAAAGAAACTTTGTTGTTTGAATGCATTCATTCATTCGTATTGCCTTGAAATTCTCCGAGCTTGTACCTGACGCTTTCCCACAGCCTCCAAATGTCACAGCTAGTGCTACTGAACCGCAGTATCAGGGGACAGTACTGTTACATTTGATTTCCTAAATGTGTCCTAGCACATCCATCTTAATCGGCTAAAGCAGATGTCAGCAATGCTAATCTTTAGGGAGACGGCGTCAGATCAGGAAGTTAATACTAGCAGCTAGTAAACATTGGAGGTTTGGCAACGGTTTTTATTTCACTGTAAGAAACATTTGCCTTCAGAGTCCTTATAAAGCACCATGTAGGAGATTGAAGTGAGTGTACAGTGTGGAGAGGTAAAGTATAGACCCAAATGATCATATTAACAACGCTGATGTAACTGTGAAGCGAATTTGTTACATTTGTCACACGGTTGTTTGCACAGTTTGAGAACAATGACATACTTCCATCGCAATTCACCACCCTATTAATGATGAGTCTCTCTCTCTCTCTCTCTCTCTCTCTCTCTCTCTCTCTCTCTCTCACCCTTCCTCCCTCCCTCCCACCCTCCCGCCACCGATTCTTCTCACCTTAGTTCTACGGAGAAGTGCCTGAGAACCGTGTGAATGTGATTGTGTCTAATCTGACAGTAACAGACAAAGACAAGCCAGGCACACCAGCCTGGAACGCGGTGTATCGCATCACATCCGGAGACCCAACCGGACGCTTCTCCATCCCCACTGACCCCACCACCAACGAGGGCCTTGTGACGGTGGTTAAGGTAAATTCTTACACAATTTGTTTGGCTCTGTCTCCAGTGATTTCACACATGCACAGTTAACAACAGAGCAAAAAACAGTTCCCATAGAAACAACGCCGGTCAACAGCCACGCCGCCTCTTCATCAGCGATAAACCGTTCTAAGTGTTTTAATCACACAAGGAGCCATTCAGTAATTATTAGTCCTCTCTGGGTGTTTATAGACACCGATATCCTCTTATCTTAAAGGGAATTTGGTCTCTTTTATACCATTGTATAATTGTTTGTTTTGTTCCTACGTGTGTGTTTTTCTTAGCCTGTAGACTACGAGATGAATCGTTCGTATTTGTTAACCGTGGTAGCCGAGAACGAAGTGCCGCTGGCGGGAGGGATCCACCGTACACGCCAGTCGACAGCCACCATTTCCATACGCATCATCGACGTGAACGAGAGTCCCAACTTTGAGCCCAACCCCAAACAGATCAAACTGGATGAGGGACTTCCTGCAGGGTCGATGCTCACCACATTTATAGCTCACGACCCTGACAGACACATGCAGCAGAGTATCAGGTAGACACACACACACACACACACACACACATATTCACTCGCTAACATAAAATTACATAAGTCAGCACTGCATGACAGACACATACAGCAGAGTGTCAGGCGGAGACAGACACACTCTCTTCCATATAAACATGCGCCCACACACTCACTTATAAACCGTCTCAGCCTCAGACGCTTTGAGGTCTGAAGCTTTGAAGCTGCCACTGAGGCTTTGAGGTATGTTTTACCACAACACTTTACCACAGTTTTAAAAACTTTCCGGCTTTATTCTCATCAGCTATACATATGCACCTTAGGCCAAACCTTGAATGCTGTGACAGCAATAAACTTTTCAGATAAAGTAAAGTGTCACTGGATTACAAAACAAAAGTGGGGTTTTGTTTTGGTTTGTTTTATAGTGTGGAAAAAGTTTGAGTTCTTCAGGTTGGTAGAGTTCGAGCTTTATGTTTATGCTGTTCAAATTTGCAGCTTTAAATTGTTGTGCTATGAGTCACACATTCACATTTGGAAAGGAAGTTGCATTGCACAGAATGGGATAATTGAGTTTATTTTCTCTGTATTTACACTGCATTCACATTCACCATCATTGACCTGTGACCTGTTTTTGTTGTATGCCAGTCCTACTGTTTAGGGTACCGTAACGTTCTTTACATGATATTTGGGCAGAGATCTTTTGGAAATGTTTGTCTCGATTTAATTTTTTTTAATATTTGGGCTTTACACACAATATCCATCTAAAAAAGTCTATAAGCTGTTATTGTCATTTCAACCGTATATAACTGACGCAGTTAAATGGGTGGGGAAAAAAAAAACGTTTTTCTTTCAGTGGTGCTACATAAAATGACATGAAGCTACATAAAACAACACAGAGCTAAGGACTTGAAATATCCAGAGTGGCCACTACACGCTACTGCTGCGCCGCCATCTTGCATGCACAGATTCTTGCAGTGTGGCATCAGGCAGCAGCACAAATCATGCAAATCATGCAAATAAAGGGGTGAGCAAATCACCAGCCCTGTGGCAAGCAGATTTTTTACGGTGGTGTGAAGCACCGTAGTGCTAGCTCACAATACGTTGGGATGTCTAATAGATGTATGATATGTGTACTTAATAGATGACATCTGTAGATTGTATTTGAATATTTTATTCAGAATTTTTCACAACGTTTGCCTCTGTTGTAGGTACTCGAAGTTATTTGACCCAGCTAACTGGCTGGAAATCGACCCAAATAACGGGCGAATCTCCACCATCGCCCTACTCGACCGTGAATCCCCGTACGTCAGAAACAACCTCTACAATGCCACCTTTATGGCCTCTGATAATGGTGAGTAGTGTGTGTGTGTGTGTGCACTTGTGTGTGTGTGCACTTGTGTGTGTGGGTTGCAACTCAGTTTTAAATCCATTACAGTTTCCACAGTGGAAGAGTAACTCCAATGATCTGAGCTGAGGGAAACAATTATGAGCTAATATCGTGAGCAGAGAAACAACCATACACATAGACCCACAATTAAGTTCAACGATAAAACTACCAGATTCTTTACATGTATCCAAGAATGAAAGCATACACCTTTTCTCCCTTTTACACTCACTCCTCTTTGTGTGAACAAGACTGCGGGCGGATGTTTGCTCGACTCTTCTGCCGTTATTGACATTCTTCTCGGTAAAGGAGAAAAAAAGAAACTCACACGCACATATAAAAACACTCATTGCTCTGTGAAGGAGTGATCCCATCTCTGTAAACACTCTTGTTAACCTGTGGTCCCACAGTGCCTCACTCACAGTAGGCCACTCATGGTGTTGGATTGTAACACTCCAGCGGCGCTGCTTCCTCTCCCGAGGCTCCCTTCATTCAGCCTGATCATCTAAAGAGGGTTGACACTTAGTGCTCTTCTCTTTTCAAGCTCTCCCCAAGTGACTGGAAATGTTCGGATGAAGAGGCAGCAGATGCTGAATAGCTCATGGCCAGTGTCTACTGTCTATAATTGACAATATCGTACATCCCCTGATTACGCATGTCATAAATATTTTATACAATATCTTAGTGGTTCAAGAGCTTTGCTTTCACGGTCTGACAAAAGTGGCAGCCAGTGTGGTGAAGAACAGGTCGTTTTCTGATCTTTCGCTTTGTCTTTCTCTTCATTATCTGCAGGTATTCCTCCTGCGAGTGGAACAGGCACGCTGCAGATCTACCTGTTGGATATTAATGATAACGCGCCACGAGTTTTTCCCCAAGAGATCGAAGTGTGTGAGAGACCCGAGCCTAACGGCATCAACATAACAGCTGTGGACGGAGACCTGAACCCCAACGCCGGGCCATTTGCTTTCGAGCTGGCCAACCGACCTGCTGACATCCGCCGCAACTGGACACTCACTCGTCTCAACGGTACAACACACACACACACACACACACACACACACACTCACACACACGAATGGTAGCACAGATACCTACCCCATCTTATAACTCTTACTGAAACTGTTACTGTTTCATTCATTCATTCATTTTCCACCGCTTATCCGAACTACCTCGGGTCACGGGGAGCCTGTGCCTATTTCAGGCGTCAACGGGCATCAAGGCAGGATACACCCTGGACGGAGTGCCAACCCATCGCAGGGCGCGCACACACACACACACTCTCTTCACTCATGCAATCACACACTAGGGACAATTTTCCAGAGATGCCAATCAACCTACCATGCATGTCTTTGGACCGGGGGAGGAAACCGGAGTACCCGGAGGAAACCCCCCGAGGCACGGGGAGAACATGCAAACTCCACACACACAAGGTGGAGGCAGGAATCGAACCCCAAACCCTGGAGGTGTGAGGCGAACGTGCTAACCACTAAGCCACCGTGCCCCATAGTCATTTGTTTACTGATTGAAAATAAACAAATGTCTGATAAGTGAAAGTCCGGTCATGTTAAACCAGGTTTAAACCAGTTTTTATTTTCCAACCCATTTCTCATGTGACATATGAAGTATGTTTTGTAATCACTTGTCACACAAATTTGACTCGAGGCTAAATAACAAAGCTAACAAAGCTCAAGGGTAACTAACACTAATGTCAGAGTACACCAAGTGAAACATACACCCATTCGTACACACCCTCATTCACACTGACACACTGACCGAGCTCACAAAATGAACCGGGACCCTCGAACTGCAAGCCAGCAACACTGCATTCATTAGTTTTATTCCTGCTTTAACATTGATGTTAATATGTAAAGTAAATACGTTAATAAAGTGAATTCCTTTACGATCCAAGCTCATGTTGTGGTTGTTCCTTTCTGTCTTAGGTGACCATGTCCAGTTGAGCCTGAGAATCGGGTACCTCCAGAGCGGAATCTACGAAGTCCCCATTATCATCACGGACTCTGGAAACCTGCCGATGGCCAACACCTCACATCTGCGCGTGAAGGTGTGCCAGTGCGATCACCATGGAGACTGTGTGGACATGGAGCGCATCATGGCTGCCGGTTTGGGTACCGGAGCCATTATTGCCATCCTTATCTGCATCATCATCCTGCTGGGTGAGTTGTTTCCTGTCGTGTGTATAAAACTCTATACGTCTAAAGTGTTTATGCTATAGGGAAAGAGGACACAGATTTGGAGTTTTATCTCCAGCGAGAATCCCTTTAAGCTAAAGACCATGTGTGACTCATATTCTATCGCATTCTCCCTCTCTCCCCCTCTGTGTGTGTGTGTGTGTGTGTGTATTTGCCTATCCACTCTCTGCTCTCTGTGTGTAGTGCTAGTGCTGATGTTTGTGATGTGGATGAAGAGGAGAGATAAAGAGCGGCAGGCGAAGCAGCTGCTGATCGACCCGGAGGACGATGTGCGAGACAACATCCTCAAATACGACGAGGAAGGCGGAGGAGAGGAGGACCAGGTATAAACAACGTACATATGGTGTAAAAACTACCGAAGCAAGTTGTCTCTTCCTTGACATTCCCTCACCTTTGTGAGTGTGTGTGTGTGTGTGATTGATTGCAAGTGCAGGATTATGATCTGAGTCAGCTGCAGCAGCCAGACACTCTGGAGCATGACCTGGTGAAGCCAGTTGGAATTCGTCGGCTGGACGAACGCCCGCTGCACCCGGAGCCCAGCTACCCGCTTCGTTCTGCTGCACCGCACCCTGGAGACATCGGAGACTTCATCCACGAGGTGTGTGTGTGTGTGTGTTCTTGTGGCTGTGTGTATGGTGTGTAAGTGGGTATGTGTTTAGCTGTATGAGTGTGAGTGTGCATGTAGGTGTGTGTGTGTGTATGTGTGTGTGTGTGTGTATCCTGTCTCGCCATATAAACTGCTGGATGGCACCAGTGATAAGAGCTAATGGTGATTGATTGTCTAATTGGACTTCAATCCTATTAGTTTAGATGGACATTAGGCTGGATTAGGTATTCAGTATCATTCTCTGCGGTTTGTGGATGAGCATGTTGTACACACACACACACACACACACACACACATACATACGCACGCAGGGGAGAGCGCGAGAAAGCGATCCTTTCAAGCAGTAAACTGTACTGGAATCCCAGTAGGGAAGAGAGAGTAAAATCCTTGAAACTGGAAATGTATTAAATATTAGATATGAGCTTAAATAAGTGCACATAAGAAGGTACTCCTTCATTTAAGTTGAGTAGAAATATATCTGGCACTATGGTCAATTTTCTCAAGAGTATTTCTCTACTGTTTCATTAGTATACGCTCAGCGTGCAGTATTAAATCAGTGTGTGCGGTTCAGCTAGTGACTGTAGCCTGGCATTATGATGTTCACTATACTGCCGCTCGCTGTAGGTTACGTGACTTAGGTGTGTAGGGAACTAGAGAATATCATTAAAGCATCACCCGGAATAGCTTCTATGTGTCTTAACACCAGAGACATTTCAGAAGGAGTCTCACAGACACAGTAATGTTGTTGACCTGCTTGTACAGAGTCAAAGGAAACGCTTCATATTCGCCAAGCGGTTACTGTACAAGACCGTGTGTGAGGACGACGACTGGATTTTTCTGGTTGCTTTTCCATAACTCCTGTCTTCCTGTCTTTCCCATGTTTCTCTTCTCATCTACACATCTCCTTTCCTCTCCACTGCACTCAATTCCACATCTCCTTTCCATTCTTTCCATCCTACTTCCCCCCTCCTTTTCTGACCACAGCTGTCCTTTACCATCTTTCCGTTTCTCATTTTCCTCCCAAGGCTACAACACTCGAGTGCCCTGCAATATGTTCATGCAGCACGTGAGATCTTTCCGGATGGCACTCTTGGCACTATGAATAATTTAGAAAGTCGTTGTGTAAAGAGGAGAGGTTTTTTTTTTCCCTAGTATTAAAGAAAACTGTCTCTGTTCTTCCTTTTTCAGGGTCTGAAGGCGGCTGATACGGACCCAACGGCTCCACCGTACGACTCGTTGCTGGTGTTTGATTACGAGGGCAGCGGCTCTACCGCTGGCTCACTCAGCTCACTGCACTCATCCAGCTCCGGAGGTGAGCAGGACTACGACTACCTCAACGAATGGGGACCGCGGTTTCGCAAACTAGCCGACATGTACGGCGGAAACGACGACTAATGCGGCCAGGTGTTTAACGAAAAAAAATTAAATAGAAAAAAAAAAAGCGGCACTTTTATAACACGGGACACGGGACAGTGTGTAAAATCAAACGAAAAATGTTTCCCCCATGACAGAATGAGACAGAGGGGAAGAGAGGAAGATCACCATGGCAACACTACTGGCTCTTTCCAGGCTTTGTGCCGAAGCCATAGAGCGCAAGGTGATGGAATCTGGACTCCATCTCTGGATCAGGCCAGTTTGTTGCCCAAGATTGTGGGACCATCGGTGCAAAAAAAAAATAAATAAATAAAAATTAAAAAAAAAAAAAAAAAAAAAAAAGCTGAAGGAATGCTCAAAGAACTTTGAACTGAACGCTCAGTTACACTTGAATCTCACAGTACAGAAGCACTGGGATATTACGTGCCTTTTTGTACATTTTTTTGATTGGTTTCCATTCATTGGCTTTATCGGCTCTGAGTTTTTGGAGTAGTTCTGTTGTGAGCCTGTTTATAGAATATGGTTATGCTTCAACACGCTTCTGTTTGTACATCACAGCATGGCGCTGTTAGACGCCATCACACCTCACCCCGAAGAAGAAAACGAGACTGAGAGAACAGCATTGTACAGTACGCTAGAAATTAGATGTCAAGTTTTATGTCATTGTTTCTTTCTTTTTTTTTTTTTTTTAAACTATTGCAATTTTTTTTTCCACCCAAATTTTAACTTATGCAGCCGGTGCAGAAGATGAAACCCTCATCATTGTTTGCTAGCGAAACTTTTTTGTTGTTGTTAAGAGAAATTCCTTATTTTTTGATTATTTCCTTATTTTTTTATGTGACATCTTGTTTCACAAAATAAAACTTGTTCTTTTTCATTTGATCTCCATCTGAATTAGTCAACCTATGGTATTCTTTCATTTTTTTACTGCACTGTAATTTAAATGGTGTGTACATAGTTATTTTTTTTTTCCTTCTTTTTTTTGTTGATGTAGTCTATAAATAAGTACACGGACTATGAACGAGTTGTATATTTGTAATTTGACTACAGAACAAAAGGCCTTTTTTTTTTTTTCTTTTTTGCATGTTTTTATCTTTTTCAGTATAAAAAAAAAGGTATTTCCAAAATTGATTTACCCACAAAAACCATGTCTTCGTGTCTACATGTGTACTGTTGGAGAGACACAGCACCAGCGAGGCAGCAGTTTGATCCAGATCTGTGTACAACTCTCCCCTTTTGCCTGTTTAGGCTTCAAGTACCAGCGAAAATGAATTGGATTTAGTTTTTACAATGGCTGACTTTTGTCTAAATTCTTTCATTCCAGCAGTCCACTGACACACATTACACAGATTGGTGGAATCTGGTGTCTGGTATGTCAGACGGTTTAAATCCAGAGATTACTGGAGTCGTAGATAGAGATAGAGACTTCTAGATGGGAATCATTGCTGCTGTCTCTCCATTAAAACACTAAAGTGTGTGTGTGTGTGTGTGTGTGTGTGTTGATTACAAGCTGTACTCACAGAAGGGCCAAGCAGTATGGAGGTAATTACCTGTCAAATGTAATTAGAACTAAATGCAGTGCCAAATTTTTTTTTTTCTCTTTAATGAATTTTAATTAATTACTGTCGGAAATTTGAAAATCTATAAGAATTTCAGAATCTTTTTTTTTTTTTACCCATGTGCTGTTTTTTTTTTTTTTTTTTTTACAGAGTATTATTTTACATTCATAGCATGTTGTGTTTCAGCGCTGCCTTCTCAGCTCTTCGGAGCTATGCGCTCGGATTAAAAATGCAGTCAAATGTTTCATTTCAAAGCATCACATGCTTTAACTACATAAGCAGCTTTTCTGTCAATGTAGCAGGAAAGAGTTCATTCATTTTGATTTCATAATTGCTCACGAAACAGTTAGAGGTGTAAAGGTCTGGGTCTGGATTTTGGGGTTCGTACGATTTGACAGGAAACTCCATAGAGCAGCCCTCGTCTAAAAAGGACCGGTGTGTGTGTGTCGTTGCTCAATACACACTCACTCAGGTGACTGACAGCAGGAAATTGATCGTCGGCTGCTGAGTGATTGGCAGCTATGAAGAGTTCAGTGAGCTTGTTTACTGTTAATTGTTGATGTTATGACCCATCGCTGACCATCTGGCCAATAAAAGTTTAATTTTTGAGATCCTCTTGACTTTTTTTTTATTCGTGAGTCTGTGCTTTTACAATTTTTTATGTTCATTCTCTCACTAACATTTCATTACATGTAAACACAGCGACAGTCTTATACGACGTTAGTTTCGACAACGTCTTGCATATTTTAAATAATAGTTAGCTGGGGAGCCTAAAAAGGGAAAATAAAACACATTTCATCTTTTATTGCTAATTATTTATAATTATTCCAGTTTTGGATTTCAGTCCCAGTCCATTTAGTCATTTAGGCAAATTACTGTATTCCGGTGGTTGTAGATATTTAATTAGTGAGTGTGTGTATGCATGAATCGCACATGATACAGTAGAAAAATAAACACACACACACATATTCTTTGTGACTCCCAAATCACGCCTCTAGAAGCTGTCCTTGGTCTGTCAGTCTCTCTTCTTCTTTTCTGCCTTTCCAGGAATTGGGATTATTGTGCCAACATCAAAGTGCTTCCTCCTTCTCTCCCTGCGCTTGTGTGAGACTGAGCGAGTGACAATGTGCAAAGGCATCAGGCCCAGGCTTGATGCTGCAGCTCATATAAATCAGGCAGAACAAGTAGCACTCCTTCCTTCGTCCTGCCCTTGTGCCTGCGACATACCTCCTATAGGTTTTCTATACAGTATGTTATAGGCTTTGTCGTATTTGTGCCTCTGTCTTCCTTTCTTATCTCGTCGTGCTTGTTTTCATAAGAAATCTCGGGCTGTACGTCTGCGCTCTCATCTCCTTGTTAGGCGAGAGCAGTGTGCACGTGAGTGTAAGTGTTAAGAGAGTGAGTCAGTTGGAGTCTCAGAGGCTAAAAATAAGCAGCGCTCTCCTGGCTTGAGGATGGAGATGACATTGATCAACTGATACAGGGATAGCAGAGTCTCTCTCTCTCTCTCTCTCTCTCTCTCTCTCACTCTCACTCTCTCTCTCACACTCTCTATCCTGCAGTCTTTTCTCTCCCTGTACATCCTCATGCCCTGGTTATGTAGACCGGATTTCAGCAGCTCCACTGTGGTGTGTATATAAGGCTCTCAAATCTGATTTTCATCCAAGCGCTATCTCATGCATCACTGATTGCGCTGTGTTTGCCTGGGTGGCACTGGCAATATTATAAGCTAACAGCTAAATGCTCCAGATGTCTGCATAAACAATAAGACACATTCACAGCACCTCATTACAATTATCCGTTGCACCTCTAATGACTTTAATCCAGGGCCGTATCTTCTGTCTCTGTGTGTGTTCTAGTCTTTCACATATGGCTGAGGGGAATGAGGGCTGGATTTGGTTGCTAGTCCAAGAAAACTTTACTAATTCTGCAAAGTTGGAGATCCTTCAGATATTAAAATAGCCTTTTATCAAAATGGGATTTTCTTTGCAGATATCAACACGCTCTCAACTCAAGTTTTGTCAATTAACAATCATTTTTCTCAAATCTGTGTTTGCTAACCCTGTGTCTTATTTAGATTTTTTGAAGAACTTCTGTTATGAATTTTCTCCCGCCTCCACTTCAGAGATTTGACTGGGATGGGACTGTCATGTCAACCCCGGAATGGTGTCCAACTACAATACCCAGAACACAAAATTCTGGCCTTCAAAACATGGCTGACTTTCATGGACTGCTTGTACATCACCCTCTGGTGTTCTGGCAGGGATTTCTCTATGTATGTGTTTGTTTGTTCTGTGCCATGTGTTTTTGTTAACATTTTGGGTCACCACATGTATTTTCCCCTCCATAGTCATTGTCCCAGTTCCCTATTCCTGCACACCTGTACCTTATATACCCGTTCTGTTGTCCTGGTTTATGTGGAGTCCTTGTTATTGGTAACTTTCCTGTGGCTGTGCCTCTGGTTCTGAGGTTTCTGTTTTGGGGTTCTGTATTTCCTGTTGTTTAGTTCAATCCCTGAACTTCCTGGTGTTTCCCAGTGTGTGTTATTTTGTTATTTATTTAATAAATCCCGTTTGATATAGTCCTGTATTTGGACCTAGACTCTGTATTATGTGTAAACCATGAGATTTCTCCTGCTGTAGATCTTGGTTTGATTCCCACCTTCGGATGCACAGACTGTCACATTTACATTCACATACCTGAAGCCAATCACTCAATCACAGCGACACAGGATATAAGGACTCACAAACCAACCGTTTGATGCAAAGTAATGCTACGTAATGTTTACATTTACTGCAGGTGTTCTTATTCAAAGTCACTTACAGAAGTGCTGTGAAGTCTCTATAAATGAATGCATCCTGATCCTGGTTCGTTAGGTCACGGATTAAGCATAGCATGGGTATAAAAATCCTGTTGCAAAAAAAAGCACACAAGGGTTTTCTTTTGGTTTTGTTTTCAAGTGCTAATTCAAGTACTTTAGAAAGAGGAAGAAATTTAGACACCGTTTGAAGGCAGCTGGTGACTCAGCTGTTTGGAGATCTAGAGGAAGTTCATTCCACCACCTGCTGTAGGTGTTAGAATAGAGAAAATCTTGATTTGTGTCTTCCTTGTACCCTGAGAAATGTTGGGATCAGTCAAGCAGTGCTGGAGCATCGGAGGGAGTGTGGTGCAATGCGGGGAGTGATAAGTGCCTGGAGGTAAGTGGGTGATGGTCTGTTTTTGGTTTTATAAGCAAGCATCGTTGTTGTAAATATGATGCAGGAGGCTACAGGAAGCCAGTAGAGGGAGTATAACAATGGGAGAAACCAATCTTTTCCTTTATTATAGTCTATCTGGTGTTTATGAAATTGACTTCACCTTGACTATTTCATGTTATTTGTTTAGTTCCATTTAGACCATTTGCTTGTTTCTTGACCACACGCTTGTCTCACATTGTGTTGCGACTATATTTTGTAGAGCTTACCTGAAGTCTACAAATGATTGATGTTAAAGTCTACAAATCTATCATTGATAAAATTGACGAAGGCTAGAATTTTATTTGTATAGCACTTTTAACAGCAGCTTTACAGAACATAAGAAACATAGTATAAAAGTTTAATATTATACAAACGATTAATATTAGATAAAATATCAAGATTCAACATTAGACATATATAAATGTTTGTATTTATCCCCAATGAAGAAGCCTGAGGTTCCCTTAGATGGAAGAGTCAATTCAAGTCAAGTCAGAAGCTTTTATTGTCGTTTCAACCATATATAGCTGTTGCAGTACACAGTGAAATTAGACAACGTTTCTCCAGGACCATGGTTCTAAGACAGAGCTATAAGGACTTCGTAAGTAGTCTTAGCCGCATAAAGTGCATCTGTGCAACCTTGTGCAAACAGTGCAGGACAAAACGTACAAGACAGTGCAGGAAAAAAGACATTGCAAACAAAAAATACAAGACAATACACAAAAGACATTACACAAAGACAATATACACAATCAGTGCCCAACCAGTGTAAATACTGTATGTTCAATATTGCATGTGCAGAAATACTGGAATGAACCTATTAGTATTATAGCAGCAGTTACATGAGGTGTTGTACATGAGCAGTTACATGAGGTATTGTAATGTATTGTGTAAAACAGCAATGGGCTGAAATGTGAAAGACAGCAATGTGCAAAGAGCTAAAAAGCAGTGTGCAAAACAGCATGAAAAAGGTTTGATATGGCGGTGCTGTAGACATGGACGTGTATTGGAAGAGTGTGTATTTGGTGTAGGTCATTGCAGTCCATACAGTTGATTGTGCGTGTGTGTGTGTGTGTGTGTGTGTGTGTGTGTGTGTGTGTATTGAAGGAAGAAACCTTTAGAGGAACCAGACATAAAAGGGAACCCATCCTCATTCGGGTAACACTGGGGGTGATTATAAATTATTATAAACACTGGATAGTGTTATAATGAATAATGTCCTTTCTACAGTCATATACACTCTGACAATTGTGTGTTTATTAGGAGGATGTTGTCCTCAAATACCACATGTAGTTGGCATCTTTACTTAACTTTACCCCAATCAAAGACTCAATAGTGACCTCTAGTAGTGACATACTCAACATTTCTGTTCCCAAGAGGGTTTTAATGGAACCTTGTGATTGCATCCCACTCGATCCAGTTCATTTTATTTGCATAGAGCTATAATGTCTATTAACAAAAGACATTGTGGCAGTTTTCTTTACAGAAATATTAATATAGATGTATCTCTAATGAGCAAATCAGAGGTGATTATTGTGAGAGATGATATGAAGAAGAAACTTTGAGAACAAAACGAAACCTCATCTGGGTGGCACCCGATAGAGTGATTATTAATAATTCCCCTCAGTAACTGTACTATATGGTCAAAAAGTGCAACTGCGTAAGTAAGAAATTCATTCTAGTTATAAAATTTAGCAGACACCCTTTTCCAGAGTGACTTACATTATTTATTTATACAACTGTGGGCACCTTAACCACTAGACTATCACATCCCTAACATAAAGTCTGACTCTTCACTGACAGAGACTTGAGGGCCAAACTCATGAGTATGACATGAATACTGAAGATGAAGGGATGAATAAATCAATATAGATACGAAGAAAGAAAAATATGGTTCACGCCCAAGCAAATGACGTCTATCAGAGAAGACAGAAGGCTACAAAGCAACATCCAAAACTACAGATGACTGCTGTGTGCGCTCCATCTAATGGGTTCACACAAAAGGATTTGAATTACTTCCTGCCAAAGAAAAAAGTTAAAGCACTGCTTGGAATTTTAAGGTTTACTAAATGACGTCTGGTGATGAGATGATTTCCGGTATAGCAAATGGAGAAAGCTGAAGCGTACATTTTATTTTATATATTTGACATGTAAATTTGCACATGTGCCCGCGAGCAACACAGTAGCAGATTTCAGTCCATTTCATTTCCTCATACATTATATACATACATGGGTCGCCGTGTGCTCATCATCATCCTCCCTGCTATAATATCATACTATCTGTCTCTCTGCATTGCACTGGTCTTCCAGTGTGTCGTGCATAAATAGCAGGACTGGAACATTAACCGTGTGCTTTTTTGCCTGTCACCCTTCACTGAATGTCTGCTTCTGAATCTTTAAACCATTACATAGCTGAGCTTTCTCAGCAGGCACTTTCTCCGTGTTATCTCTCAACCCCCTCCAGTTGGAGGTAATATTAAAGTGAGGACATGAATTCTTAGTTTAATGCTCCTCCTATATCTATCTAGCGGAAACGCAGCCATGTTATCTCGGCACTAGCAGCGTTCAACTGTTTAATCCAGTTCCTTTAAAGAGAACAAGACAGCACTATAAAGAAAAACACAAATGTGCCATACTGTACAGTGTGTGTATGTATGTGTGTGTATATACAGTATATATATATATATATATAGGGGAAAAAATAAGAAACACCTTTTCCTTCTATTCCTTTTAAAAGCTGATAGAATTTACCCTTTTTCATTTGTTTTCATTTCATTGCTCAGTCTCTATTCTTTGTCATCTCCCTTGACGTTCTTTCGTCATCTGATTGGGAGCTTTCAAAGCTAGGGATTGTGTGCGGAGTCTGAATTCATTGTCTTCTCTCTCTTCTTGAAATCCCAAAGGGCAGCAAGCAAGGCTTTATTCGCTCCTCTACACGGCCAGTATTAGACCTGCTTTTCTGTCACAGCCCTCAACTGAAAAATTACAATAAAAAACACATGACCCATGCGGCTTGTTACATTTTTGTGCATGCTGCCATCTGATGTAATGTTTTAAAGTAGATTTGAGTGAGTGTGTGTGGTGACAGGAGATTTTTTTTACTGCCAGAATTCAAGAACATAACAACAGCTTAATCATTAAACAAGATTCCTTTCCCTTTCACATCGATTTTTTTTGTTTTTCTCACTTTAAGCCATCCTATTTGTTCCCGTTTGTTTGTTTTGCTGTCCTGCTTGGAAAAAAATGCACAAGTTGATTCTGTTTCCTCGCATATTTGACATCCAACAGATCATATTCAATCATATGCCAAGCAAATTAGATTTTTAGTATAAAAAATAAGCTTTGCACTGTCATTTAAAGCTCCACTGAATAGGATTGTTTCCTGATGTTATAATGAGAAATGTGTGAAAGCTTAAAAACAATTATATAAAATGAATAAATAAAATCAACATTATTGAGTCGGGATGTGACACTGGGGATGTAGTAGTCTAGTAGTGTTGGAATACCAATCGGAAGATTATGAGTTTGAATACCAGGTCCACCAAGCTACCGTAGTTGGAACCATGAGCAAGGCCCTTAACCCTTAATTGCTCAGTTGTATAAAAAAAAAAAGTAAGTTGCTCTGGATAATGGTGTCTGCCAAATGCTGTAAATGTAATGAAATGAGTCAGATGACATAAAAAATTTGATGTTTCTCTGCTGTTCTGAGTTGCACTAAAATCATTTAACAGTTATTTACTTGTCTGTTATTTATATTGCCAGAAGAGTTCAGATTTGGTCATACACCAGGTCAGAAATGTGAAATATCATTGCAATGTAAAATTAGGAATGTAAAAATTCAGATTCTGCTGTGACAGACAGGAGTAACCAGCCAATCATGTGAGAGAAAGAGTAACAGTGTGAGTGTAATCAACCCACTGGGAACCGTGAGTGAACGTGAAAATATAATACTATAATGGCAAAAAGGATACAGGGATAATAACTTGTCTTATTGTACGGTTAAGGCATTTTTTAAATTTAAGAATTTTTATGTATATTCATGTCAGCCAATTTATTTTAGGGTAAAATTGACATTATGCAGTTGTTGAGGTATCACCTCAACTAGTTTATATCACGGACATAGCGTGCAGCATGTGATTTGGCGGTGTTGAATTCCCTCTGAGTGTGTAATGCCTGATTAATCTGCTGCTGCACTTTCATTAATCAAAACCCTCCATGCAGTCTGATTGACCCTTGTTAGCATTGTTGCATTAAACAGTTATGAGAATAAAACATGAGCATAAACATTCT
Organism: Tachysurus vachellii; assembly: GCF_030014155.1. Lineage (NCBI taxonomy): Eukaryota > Metazoa > Chordata > Actinopteri > Siluriformes > Bagridae > Tachysurus > Tachysurus vachellii. The sequence continues at coordinate 28,671,642 of NC_083462.1, read as the reverse complement.
GTAAGCAAGCTGCATGAATTTAAGTAAGAAACCAGTTAAAAAGTGGTGCTATTCCAACTCTAACCAACATACACAAGGAAGTAACTAATGCTTCGGTGTCATGTGGAGTAACGTCACAGATTGAACAAACATGGCTCCCATGAACTCCAACTCATAGCATCCACCAGCACTCCCATGCTCACAGACACCAGCCTTCTGATTATGTTCATTCGTGTCAAGCAAATATAAAAGAAGAAGAAATTAAAAAAACACATTTTTGTACTTAAAATCAAATTAACTTA